>NW_015548273.1:180709-195482 GCF_001515605.1 Sinocyclocheilus anshuiensis
GGTGTCGTATTCCCATAGGTTGATGGGGATCAGCTGAGAGTCAGCTGATGCGAGTTTGACTAACGTGACCTGCCAGAACTAACGCCACGCTTGATTTAAGACTCTTCGTATGTTATGAAAGGCTTGTCTTCCAAGCACAAACCCGTTTTGATCGTTCATGATAACGTTTGGTATATATGTTTCAATTATTTTAGCTAGGGCCTTACAAAGGATCGTAGTATCACATGACGTTAAAGATATGGGCCTATAAGATGATTTTTCATTGGGAGGTTTACCTAGTTTTAATAGAAGAGTAATTAGTGCTGATCTCAGAGAAGGGGGTATCAAAAGGGTCTGGCTGCAGCTGGCGCTTGCACTCTCAGACGTGCATTCTCAGGCGTGCACTCTCAGACACTTGCACTTCCGCTAGCGACGTCACTTGCAGTCTTTTTTTGATATTTTAATAGCATCTTAATACATTATGCGATGTTAAGTGTTTATGTTTTTCTACAGGAGGAAAACACGCAACAAGAGACTTTGCGCATTGCGTTCATATTCTGCTGTTCTGTGGCCACGGATTTGCGGGTCTTGTCTTTTTCTTGCAGGACCCTGCAGGTTACGGTACTAAATTAGTTTTAATGGTTTAATCACCACCACAGCGTCTTGTCTCCATTGGCAACACGCACGATTTGTGTCGATTGCAAGTGACGTCGCAGGTGTCGAGAGTGCAAGTGGCGACTGCAAGTGACTTCGTAATTTAGTTTCTTTTTTCTTGTCTTCACCACCTGGCTACTGTTGTAAAATGTTGAGAGATTCAAACAAAAAGTAATCAATAAATAGAACTAAATAAAAAATAATAAAGACTGCAAGTGACGTCGCTAGCGGAAGTGCAAGTGTCTGAGAGTGCACGCCTGAGAATGCACGTCTGAGAGTGCAAGCGCCAAGCTGCAGCCAGACCCTTCTCGGGGGTATTCCAAGGATTCATTAAACATTTCAAGTAAGCGTGGTAGAATTTTCTCTGCAAATGTTTTGAAGATTTCCATCGGAAGGCCATCCAGCCCAGGGGCCTTACCGTTACTCATGTCCTGTAGAGCCTCTGAGAGCTCTTCTATACTTAGATTCTTCTCTAAATTACTTCTTGTCTCCTCTGATAATTTTGGAAATGGAATTTTATCAAGAAAATTGTGGCACTGAACTTTATTTTTTGCTTTGCTTGAGGTCATTAGTAGCATGTGATTTAAATACATGTAAATTAAATATCATCAAGCACATATGTATATTTTGATTTATTTGGAGACTTTCCGTATCCGTGAAAGGGAGGGACTTTTTCATGATATTTTCATTTCCGATTTGTTTGTGATTACTGGATTAAAAAATTGAGTAATAGAGTTTGCACAAGGACTAATTTCTAGCTGATTAAATTATTTAGACCTGAACATAACTGGAAACAGTTATATTCGCTATAGACATTTACATTACTTTTCCAAGTTGTTTCAAACAAACAAATAAATAAATAAAATAATAATAATCTTTTTATTTTTATCCAGTGGAACATTTTAGACCTGAGTATCATTAGAAAATGGATATCACTTGTTTTTTCTATGACTGTCTGAACTCTGACACTGACTGACAGAAATTGCTGTGATTGTATTAGAATGCATTTCATTCCTCTTTGTGTGTGTGTGTGTGTGTGTGTGTGTGTGTATCTACTGTAGTGGTGTGGTATTCCAATTTGTCTTTTTTCTTCCAATTTGTTTTGCCTTTATTTATAGAGGAAAAGATTAAGAGCAGACAGGAAGAGAAGTGGGAAAGAGAGGGTACTCGAACTCGGGTCACCTGAAGCGCAACTATGCTATATGTCAGAGTGCTGCCGACAAGGCTATCAGCTCTAACTGAGTAGACATATTTCTTCACGCCTCCGGCATATGTGAGTGTGAGTTCAACAAGAACTCAAATAACATCTGTGAGAACTCAAATAACATCTGATATTCCAGTAAATTCTTTTATGAATGTTTATTAACAAACTTAACTGAAAATAAAATGTTACGTATCACTCCAATCTTATATTTTGAAAACTAACGGTCAGGAAATGACGTCACCCTCATTAAGCGATACAATTAGAGCTTAATTTCAAAGCTTTCAGAGACACTTAAATATTACACTTATTAAGGTGAAATATGCAGTTCCTGCACTACTAGTGTCACCTGGCGGAATTAAAAAAATAAAGCATACAACCTTTCCAAACACCCCTTAAACTCATCACACCTTTACAATTATTCTTATCCTTACAATATCTTGCTATTTTATCTGGGGCTTGACAGTAAAGAGCTAGCATGTGTGGTGAAACGTCTCTAGGTTACATACGTAACCATGGTTCCCCGAGGGAACGAGACGCTGCATCGAGAATCGAGAATCGCCCCTGCGTGACCGCGTTCTGAAGCACGTGTACAATCAGCCCAATGGAGCAGCGAGACGTCACGAGCGGGGTGACGTAAGCACCAGAAAGTATAAAAGCGCATCTGGCAGAGCGCAAGTCAGCTTCGATGAAGTAGCGCCTGCAGGGATACAGGGAGTATGGCAAAGAGACGCAGCGTCTCGTTCCCTCAGGGCACCATGGTTACATACGTAACCTAGAGACGTTCCCCTTCAGGAACTCGAGTTGCGTCGAGAATCGCTTTGGGAATGAGAATACCCACTGCGCCATACTACCAAGTCCCTGCCTGTGTGTGTATCTCATAAGCACATCACGAAGAGAGAACTTGGGAACCTGGGGTAGATGCCAGGTCTAGTTTATAAAAGCGGACCAGCCTGCCGCAGCACAAATGTCCTGCAAGGCCACACCCAAGTTGAAAGCTTTGAAACAGAAAGTGCCTGAAGATCCCCGATCCTTTTAAGTGAGGAAATAGCAAGGAGAAAGATGGTCTTGAGCGTGAGAAACTTGACCGAAACTTCTTCTATGGGTTCAAAGGGGGCATTGCATAAGCCCTCCAGAACCACAGCCAGGTCCCATGAGGGCACCTTAGTGCACTGTACCGGCCTCAGCCTCAGGGTGCCACGGAGGAAACGAGTGATAAGTGGGTGTCTTCCCAATGATTGACCACCCAGAAGGGCGTGGTAAGCAGCTAAGGCCGCCACGTATACCTTCAGAGTGGGGGGAGATAACACTGCAGAGAATCGCTCCTGCAGAAACTCCAGAACTGCACGAATTGGGCAGTTGACTGGGTCTTGCAGTTGCTGTCCGCACCATGAAGCGAAAAGTTTCCATTTCAAGGCGTACTGTTTCCTAGTGGCGGGAGCTCTGGACTGGAGTATAGTCTCAACAACCTCAGTTGAGAGACCAGATGCTAGGAGCTGTGCCCCCTCAGGGGCCACGCCCACAATTTCCATAACTCCGGGCGGAGGTGAAGAATGGTGCCCCCCGCCTGAGAGAGGAGGTCTCGGACACCAACTCCGAGAACCATACTCGGGCCGGCCAGAACGGGGCTACTAGCAACAGACGGACCCCATCCCGGTGTACTCGCAACCCCCATCCTTCTTTGGAACGATGAAGTAATGGCTGTAGAATCCGGACGCTCTCGAGAGAGGCGGAACACGTTCTATGGCCCCCTTCCTCAAGAGAGTATCTACTTCTTGTTCCATTACCAGAGCCTGCTCCCCCAGGTGGGGCTGCCCTCAGGGGCCTGACGATGGTGGCGTCAGGACCGCTTAGTCGAGGTTCCCTTTAAACACAATAACAGTCCGCAGATCCGTCTTCAGTCTAGAAGACCCCGACTGAGAGCGTCGCCCCGACCCCCGTTCTTTCTGCGGAGGGGTGCGGTTTGCAATGCTCTGTTTTTGAGACTGGCGGTATGAGGAGCTTGACGGCTGGGGAATCTGTCTTATCTTGCATATCGGACAGATTCAACCACAGATGCTGCTCCATGGCCACCATTGCTGCCATTGAACGACCGATGGCTCTGGCCGTTTCTTTGGTGGCTCGGAGGGACAAATCTGTGGCCCGACGCAGTTCAGCTACCACGTCGGATTCCTCCTCCCCCCAGTCATCCAGGTCCCTTAGCAGGTCAGCCTGCTATGCTTGTAACACCGCCATGGTGTGCAAACTCGGGGCCTTCAAAGATGATGCTGAGGATGGGGAAAGATAGCTCGCAAGCGTTTGCTCCACCACTGGCATCGCCCCATATCCCTTCTCATTCAGTCCCACGATGTTGGAATAATTCGAGACTGTGGGGCTGTAGATACGTGATGAATACAGTTTCTCCCACGATCTTGACACCTCGGCATGGAGATCGGGGAAAAACGGAAGGCCCCGTCGTGAAGGCTGGTGGCGAGTCCACAGTCTCCTCTGTCTCAACACTCATCACATCCAACTCCTCGGCGGAAGATAGATGAAGTGTCTGGCTCTCTCTCCGGGGGTAAGAAACCACAGCACGGGCTTCCGAACCCTGAGAGGGAGCCGCGGATCTAGCGGGTGAGGACCAAGAAAAGGACGAGCCCGTCTCGGATCCCTCCGCTAAATCCACTTGCAATCTGCATGACAACAGTCTACGCTGTGCCTCGGCAACAGCGGGACCACTGCCAGCGGGATCACGAGCCTGGCCGCTCTCATCAAACACAGCCAGGCGAGAGCGGAGCGTGCGCAGCGAGAATAACTCGCAGTGATGACAATCAGCTCCTCGAAAGCTGACCGTGCATGCTCCTCTCCCAAACAAACGACACAAATCGTGTGTATCCCCCGCCGCCAGATATCGTGGGCAGGGAGGAACACAGCGTTTGTAATGCCGTTCGCTCGCCATAGACTTTGACTTTGACATGATATGAATGCTTGTGCTGACAGACAACAATAAATAGGACTGACACATACACAGAGCGCTACTGAAGAGCAGAAGCTGGTTTGCGCTCTGCTGGATGCGCTTTTATACTTTCTGGTGCTTACATCACCCCGCTCGTGACGTCTCGCTGCTCCATTGGGCTGATTGTACACGTGCTTCAGAACGCAGTCACGCAGGGGCATTCCCAAAGCGATTCTCGACGCAGCTCGAGTTCCTGAAGGAGAACCTTGAGTTTAGCTTACCTGTCAATTGAAACAAACATTCCATCAAATTCCTCCATCTTGTAAAAACACTGCCAATGTTTATCCCCATTTTACTCCCTTTTGTCCGTCTCTACGTATTTTGGCAAGTCTTCAAATTTTGGATTGCACTTCCATAACCAAATCTAAATTCCTTTTCCCGTGTAATGGGTAGGGCTGTGTTCGATACATCAATACGATGCTGTATCATCACATACTACTTGAAGATACGGGTATCGACAGCTGTTTCTGTATCGATACCGCAGGCGTAACACGTGTGAATACAAATACTTAATTTGAATACAAGAACAGTATTAAAAACAGACTGGAAATGTGCAAGGTTTCTAAAAAAAATAATGAATAGAGTATAATATACAGGTTACAACAAGGTTTAAATGATTAGTTCACTTCCAGAATAAAAATTTCCTGATAATTTACTCACCCCCATGTCATCCAAGATGTTCATGTCTTTCTGTCTTCAGTTGCAAAAAAATTAAGGTTTTGGAGGAAAACATTCCAGGATTTTTCTCCATATAATAGTCTGAAATGGTGGCCAATGGGTTGAAGGCCCAAACTGCAGTTTCAATGCAGCTTCAAAGGGCTCACAATCCCAGTCGAGGAATAAGGGTCTTATCTAGCGAAGCTATCGGCCATTTTCTTAAATATGATGGATCTGAGTGAATCGCTCTAAATGTTTTGATGGTGCCTGGGAGAACCCATGAAATGGATACTTATAGCAGTCAACTAACAATACACCAGCTTAAGAGTATGTATTTTGACATGAAAAAATCTTACAAACCTTTAACAATTCAAAAACAACTCCTTTTCATAATTAATAAATCCACATGGTTACACTTTACTTGAAGGGGTGTGCATAAGACTGACATTACACCTTCATAATCATGACATGACACCTACATAATCATGACATGACACATGTCATGAATATGAAGGTTTTTTATGCATGTTTATGACAACTGTCATTAAGTGTCATTCGCTCAGTTATGTAATTTTTAATGCAAATATGACATTATTTGAAGGGTTACCATCCATATCTATAAAAAGACATAAATAGCTTCTTCAGTTTTAGAACCTGCCCCTAAACTTGTGATTGGTGACATGACATTGGTCACAAGTGGGTGGTTCTTGTCCAGAATATCTATAGTCAAGTCTAGGAGAGTCATGACTGGAGGACAAGCAAAAAAAAAAAAAAAAATATATATATATATATATAAATTCACCTCAGTGAATGCTTGTGTGCAGATAACGGACAGTCAGACTTCCCAGCATTAGCTTCGCCAGTTCTGTGCTGGTCATAAGGACATGTGTAAGGGTAATTCCCACAATTTGCAGTCTCTCTCGCTCTCTCTTTTTCTGTGTAAAACCAAACAGCACATACTGTATGTGTTTTCTAATCTGCCTGTCCCCTCGGGCTGGCCGTGGTCTGCAGTAGCATCATGGCAGAGGCCTCGTAATGATGCAGTGTCACCACATAACAGATAACTCTCAACAATACCCATTCATTTCCATCACCACATGCCTCTCTGTGTACGAGAGAGAACTCGACACAAACAATGGACCAGAACACTGAGCCGACAGACACATTCATCTGCCTGAGAGCACACACACACACACACAGACACACACACACACACACACACACACACAAACTGCCTGCATTATTCCTGGCCACTGCATGGGCCCATCATGGGATTGTAAAGTACTGAGAGAGAGAAGTGGATAAAGTAAGAGAGAGTAGCAGGACGGTAAAGAATAACAATGAAAACACACACACACACACACATCAATCAACTTTGTACATGGTGTCTCAGTAGATTGCTGGAACAGTAACTAATGTCCATTCTGAAAGGCTGGGTAAAGCCTATTGGGTCTTTTGTTAATGAAGAGCCGCAGTGTGAGAGAGGCAAAAGAGCACATCAAGGGCACATAACAGCCACAAAGGGGGCGCTAGTGAGCACTAAAAGCTTTGAAACATTTTAGAGGATCATCTCCATCTTTAAAACAAAACACCACTGAATGCCAGACCGGTTTGCAAGCAGTGTGGTTTTATATGTTAACTTGTAAATTACATTTGACTCTTAAATTACGTATGGTGTTTTGAGCATTTTTGACTCCTTTGTCTTGCTAAGACTAATTTCATAGCTAGAATTTCATAGCATTTTATAGCTAGCTAGGCATATCTTCTTTTTTTTAAACATAGCTTTAAAAAATTACAGCTTGACAGGAAAAGGCAAACTACAAAAATATTCTACTCACAAGTGATCATGAGCACTATTGATATGGTTGACGTTTATTTCACCCTTTGTTTGAAAATGGTGTAATTTAAGGTTTGGGTCTGGGACAAGGACAAATAAAATCCATTTGAAGCAAAAATAAATTAAAAAAGGCATAGCAAAATACCAAATCAGCATTAAGATATAGAAACTGTTATTTTAAATTGTAATGATATTTCATTGTATTGTTTATACCATATTTTGACTGCCGACTTCTTTCAAAAACATTAAAAGATCTTAGTGACCCTAAACTACTGAACTGCAGTGTAAAAGTGCTGGAAATTGGAAAACACATTAAAACGTCTAATGTTGTTAAATATATTGACAAAATGAATGTTTTCAGGAAATCAAAAATAATATTAATACTAATGATAATCCGGCGAAAGACAGAGGCAACAACAAAGGAATTGAAAGCTAGATGGTGAAATATAGCAAGAAAATTAGAGTAACAGAAGTAGCATGAAAAATGAGTTGAATAAAATGATGCTGCCACATGCAGTGAACCAAAGGCCATATCCAGGACATTCCCACAGCCTCATAGGATCCAATCAGCCGACACGCTTTCCTTTTTAAAGTCACTTCATTCAGCTGTCGTCCAACCGCTTATGACTGTGCTGCTTAGCACCATATTAGCACTAGTACAGTAAATCTCTCCCTAACACAGAGTCCCAGGTTACTGTTTAGTGGATAATAGTTGGAGGGGGTGGGGGATGATTTTGGCCTGAGGGAAAGTAGAGGAGGGCTGCAGCGCTGCTCATATGGTCTCCTTTTCACTTCTACATTTCTCTCCGGGGAACAACACTCATAAAAGTGTGTCAACCCGAGCATCACAGAGGGGGCAATAAGGCACTAGAATTAGAGTTATTGTTTACGATGTCTGAATGAGATAACCAAGACCTTTGAGAAAAGAGTGAGTGTGTTTGAGAACGTCAACAAGGCTGAAAGATGAATAAAAAGAGGACAGGGTTTTAAATGTTTAAACCCTCATTAAATTATTATAAATAAATTATATTCTGTCAACGTATTATCTGAAAATATTTACTTTGTATTATTTGAATTATTGGCTCTTGTAATTATCTTAGTGTTGTCACGGTTGCCTACTGTTAGGAGCGAGGAATGAGGAAACGAGGGATTTCACACTGAACAGTCTTTAATGATCCACAGGAGGAAACACAGGGTATCCAGGAGTCACACATAGCACAACGACATTAAAAACCAACAAACACAGACTGCACAGACTGGGACTAAATACACAGGATAATTGGGAAGACACAGGTGTACGGGATGAATTAAACTAAACGAGGACAGGAACAAGACCAAATAAGGGGACACTAGAACAGAAACAGGGGCAAAACAGAACATAGACAGACAGACACCGTAGAACAACAAAGGGGGGGAATGGATGGGAACTAAGGAGGAGGCTCAGGAGGAGGACAGACACCCGGGAGGGGCCCAACAGACAGAGACCAGGGAGGCAATGAAGGAGGGAGGAGCCAGGGAGGAGACAGCAGGGGCCCTGAGCAGGAGGAGCCAAGCAGGACCCAGGCCACAGCCATGATGGCAACCCACGGTGGAGCCGATGGAGGGAGGAGCCATGGAGGAGGAATGGCCGCCGACTCCAGGGGGCCGACCAACGGCGGCGGAGCAGGTGGTGGAGGAGCCCGAGGTGGAGACGGAGAGCCAACGAGCCAGGGGGATGCCAAGGATCCGGGGGGCCAGAGTGGAGCCGAGGGCTCTGGCGACCAAGGCGGAGGTGGAGATCCACGGCGGAGCCGGAGCGACTGAGGACCAAGGTGGAGCTGACGGGAGGAAGGAGCCCAATATAGCCGGTGGGACGGAGCGACGAGGTGCAGCCGGAGGAGTGGAGTCCTGAGGCGATGGCGGGTCGACGCCTGACCAAGGCTGAGCCGGAGGGACGAGGGAGCCCAGTGGAGCTGGTGGATCGACGGGTGACGGTGGAGGCAAGGGAGCTAGGAGCCGAGGTGGAGCCGCTGGGTCTACGGGCCGAGGCAGAGTCCGGGCCTCGGAGGCTGCAGTGAAATCTGCTCGAGGAC
This sequence comes from Sinocyclocheilus anshuiensis, assembly GCF_001515605.1. Classification (NCBI taxonomy): domain Eukaryota; kingdom Metazoa; phylum Chordata; class Actinopteri; order Cypriniformes; family Cyprinidae; genus Sinocyclocheilus; species Sinocyclocheilus anshuiensis. The sequence continues at coordinate 190,105 of NW_015548273.1, forward strand.
CATCTTCGGACGACGGCGCTCTGCACGCGATGTTCAAACTGGCTTCGTAAAACGCAAGCTGGTGGTGTATGCTAAGAGCCGGAACAGTCTCGTATGGTCCTCGAGCGATCTCTCCCCCTGCTCCAGCAGCAGGAGGAGATATTCCGGGCGAAGGAGGGCATCCATGAGGGTACACAACGGGAAAAATAAGACACTGGGTGAAAACGGGAAACAAAACGGAGGGTAGACACACGGAGCTTACTGTTTTGGTCGGTTCTTCTGTCACGGTTGCCTACTGTTAGGAGCGAGGAACGAGGAAACGAGGGATTTCACACTGAACAGTCTTTAATGATCCACATGAGGAAACACAGGGTATCCAGGAGTCACACGTAGAACAACTACATTAAGAACCAACAAACACAGACTGCACAGACTGGGGCTAAATACACAGGATAATTGGGAAGACACAGGTGTACGGGATGAATTAAACTAAACGAGGACAGGAACAAGACCAAATAAGGGGACACTAGAACAGAAACAGGGGCAAAACAGAACATAGACAGACAGACACCGTAGAACAACAAAGGGGGGGAATGGATGGGAACTAAGGAGGAGGCTCAGGAGGAGGACAGACACCCGGGAGGGGCCCAACAGACAGAGACCAGGGAGGCAATGAAGGAGGGAGGAGCCAGGGAGGAGACAGCAGGGGCCCTGAGCAGGAGGAGCCAAGCTAGCTTACTGTTTTGGTCGGTTCTTCTGTCACGGTTGCCTACTGTTAGGAGCGAGGAACGAGGAAACGAGGGATTTCACACTGAACAGTCTTTAATGATCCACATGAGGAAACACAGGGTATCCAGGAGTCACACGTAGAACAACTACATTAAGAACCAACAAACACAGACTGCACAGACTGGGGCTAAATACACAGGATAATTGGGAAGACACAGGTGTACGGGATGATTAATTAAACTAAACGAGGACAGGAACAAGACCACATAAGGGAACACTAGAACAGAAACAGGGGCAAAACAGAACATAGACAGGCCAGAATCCTGACAAGTGTCAAAGGCAAATTATTTCATTCTGAAAACAACACAATGTTTTTATAAAATTACACAAAATATTTTTCTCACACAGTATAATTGGAACTTTATAAATGAAAATATGTATTTTCTTTTATATTTCAGGAAGAGTTCCCTCACAAGGTCATCATTATATTTGGGGGTCAAACAAAAGTTTGAAAACTCATGAATTAAAGAGAAAGAATGGTAAAAGGTCAAAAACTTCCTGTGCAATTATATTTAAACACACAGTAATTGTGCTGTGAGAAATGTATAAATCAGCATGCATAAAATTGTATTAATATGACATTTCTACACCTGGAACCTCTAATAACTGTTTGCCGAATCACATGTCCCCAGAGACCAGCACAGCTGTCATCAGCTGAGCAACAGCCCACTGACTCCAAATCACACAACCGTCCTCTTAAACAATCAAATATAATTACATACAGAACACATACACACAAACAGATAAACCACCGTTTATCCATTTTTATGGAGTTCAGTGTGACAGGCTTGATGGATGATGACTAAAAATAACACAAAAGCAGGCACCTCCCAAGTGTTCGAGCTTGGAGATAATTACTTTCTTGTCGGCCGTCTAATCAGTGTCACAAAAACAGACAGAAGAGAATTAGGAAACAATTAGGTTACAGTGGAGAAAAAGGGTCCTTTTTAGACTGTGTAGATTACAAGTCTTCATTAGAAGGCAGGATCGTTCTCATGCTTGGCATGGGTAACTGATAAGGTCACAGGCCTCAAAAAGAATCAATTCTAGTCCTGCTAACATCAAACATACATGATAAATCCCAGTTTAATCAACAGTTTTAAAGGGGTAGTTCATCAAAAAATTAAAATTCTGGCATCATTTCCTCAATTTAGACCTTGGGAAGCAACAAAAGTTTTACAAGTAGCTTGTAATTTTATGTTTTAACCACATATGGTAATAGATAGACCACAGTTCATCTTTACTGCACTTTTCAATCCAAAATAAGCTCAATCCACAACATTTGTGGCATGTTGATTACCACCAAAAAAAAAAATAAAAAAATAAAAAAAAAATAATATAGTCCAGCCTGACCTGGAAATTATCATTCCATTCTTATCAGTCTAATGAATATTTTTGTGCATTATTAAAGAGCCGTATTGAATTAATTGTTGGGAGTCTCGGCTAAACTCTCGCCGTCTTCCCAATTCACCTGCCTCAGCAAAAGCTTTTTTATGCAAATGCTAATTGGAGAAATTTTGCTAGTCAGCACAATCTAAAAACAGTCCCACCACACACACAAACACTGCATTTCCTTGCTATTCTTTTCCAATCTGTTCAGTAGCTTATTCTGAATTCACCTAGACCACAATTGATTGCTTGTGAATTATTTAAAAGAGCAATGAGTATGTGTGTAGATAGAAAAGAGAGAAGGGCATTTGTTAGAGGTAAAATCATATTAAAATACCAGCCACGTTCATACAAGACTGGACCTATCAGATGTAAGCATGTACACTTTCAGAAAACTCCATATTTGAGTATGTACTACAGGTCCTGGGCCAACGACATACTGTATGACAGAATTAAAGCACATGCAATTATTCATGTTGCAAAATGAAAAATTTATGTTGGTTTCATACAGTTTTGAAAAGATTTATACAATTTCCACAAAAAATACAAATCAAAAATCAAAAAATGTGGTGTAATCAAGAAAAAATGTTGATGATGATGATTGTGATGATTTTTTTCTTCCTCATTATGATATCTGGACAGTTGTATTAACCTGACATTTTATTACTTTACTTCCCACAAAAAAAAGGTAAAAAGGATTCAATACAGAGATTAAAAGCATGCTTATTACAGAATTGGTGCAGTAAATTATTGCATTTTAAGTATATTTTAATCAATTACTAGATTTTGTTTTCCTTTTAATTTTCAAGTAACTGTTGGGGACTTTGAGGTTTATTCAACACTGGTGCAGAAAACGCAATAATGGTGTGCTCAGCGAGTCAGAAAATGTCCGCAAACATTTACATTCAACCACAGTTTAGTGAGATACACAACAAGACACAAATTTCAGGGTTGTGAAAGAAAAGGAAAAATGGGAAGGAAAGAAAATGAGCTTGAGATGGTGTATGTGTGCAGAGAATCAAAAAAAAGGGCAGGTTGTTTATCAGCCTGATGCTGTGAAAAATGACACAATGTGCTGTAAATTTAGCCATCATAAACCCAGGTAGGAAATGGCCCAGGTGATAAAGATGCAGCCACCACGCGGGCCACAGTGAAACAACGTACTCCTCTGAGACCCGACCCTCGACCGCACTGCATCAGAAACATACCTTCAGCAGTGTCAATTAGCAACAGGCTGGCAAGAGCGGGTTCAGCTCATAAAAAAATCTATTGATGTGAGTATGGCTATGCCTAAGCCTTTTTCATTAGTCTCTACTAAACAATTAATTTTGACAGACTTACGAGTCGGGTCTTAATTCACTCCTTCACTGCCATCTGATTAACAGAGCACTCAGTGGAAATTACTACTCCCCCAACCCCTTGGCAGCTGATTTACAGCTCGTAGACTACTGTCTTTAAACAGTGTCACATCATTAATTTGTTACACTCTTACATTGATTTGTTTAGTGAGCAACAAAGTTCATTGTGTTTTAAAAGGGGATAAAAATCTCAGTGTTTCAGCATCAAAGGAGCTCATGAATAAACACAGCTTTCGGGCGATGATATCATGAATCCATTTGCATACCTAGTCTCAGGAAATGTTGCCATTTGCAAAGTGAAGACAAAACTAACAAAACAAGGCACAAATTGTGAGTATGTCATTGTTTTTATACAATAGAAGTTGAGTAACTTGAGTTACAGACTAACACTGTTCATGATTAAAATGGTCAAATAATCATTGTTGTTAATAGTTTAATCAATTGTAAGCACAAATATTTTGAAAGAGTCATATCATATTTTACACACAAATTACATTAAGAATGCATTACATTACAGAGGCCATTGAATATTTTCTAAGTGATAGATCTCCAGGAAGTTTGCCACCTACTTGTTTTATTGTACAATTGATGGAGTGGACAATTAAGAACAATGGATTTTTGTTTCAAGATGTTTTTTATAAACAGGTAAAGGGTACGGCTATGGGCGCTTGCTTTGCTCTGAATTACGCTAACTTATTTTTAGGATTGTGGGAAGAAAGATTATATTTTTTCGACTCATAATTCATTTTTGGATACAATTGTTCTGTGAAGTAGATATATTGATGTAAAAGTCTTTTTGATTTGGTCTGGTTCGGAGTCTGAGTTACACGTTTCATGAATATATTAATGGCATAAATCGTAATTTGAAATTGAGCCTGGAGTACTCAGGGTCCGAAAAAAATTTCCTTGATCTAAAAATAAATAAGGATGTTAATGGTCACACACTTTTTTAGGATTTTTAGGAAATTAACAGATCGAAATACCATTCTTAGAGCTAATAGTTTTCATCCACCTTGGCTGATTAAGAATATTCCACATGGCCAGTTCCAAAGATTGAAACGTATTTGTGACTTAGAAAATGATTTCGCAATTCAAGTACAGGTTATGACTAGTAGATTTCGACAGAGAGGTTATGATTTGAAAGTTCTAACAAGAGCCACAGAGAGAATTAAATCTATTGATAGGAAACAATTATTGAGTATTAAGAACAAAGTGCAAGAACGTTCTAATACTTATTCTAATCGGGTATTTTTCTTGACAACTTAAACAAATTAAACATATTATAAATTCCAATTGGCCTTGAGAAGAAAACATGGCTTGGTTCTTCAACAGGTAATTTTAGGTGTGGAGGTTGAAAACATTGTGACAACATGATGAGAACAAATACCTTTACTGATGTGATATCTGGGAAAGTTTATCTAATTGAGTCCTTCATTAATTGTATTTCCTCGTATAGGTTAACATGTGAGTGTGGACATTTCTACATTGGTCAAACCAAAAGGAAATTGCGTTTAAGACAGTCTGAACATAAATAATATGCTATTCGGAAGAAAAACATGTTGTATCCTATGGCGAGGCATTAAAATGAAATTGGTCATGCTAATGAGAGCTCTCTTAAAGTGATCGGAATTGAATCTATCCCATGTTCAAAAAGAGAGGGAAATAGACTAAAACGGCTTTTAAAGGGGTCATATGATGCAATTTCAATATTTCCTTTCGTTTTGGAGTGTTACAAGCTCTTGGTGCATAAAGAAGATCTGTAAAGTTGCAAAGACTAAAGTCTCAAATCCAAAGAGATATTCTTGAGTCAACCACGCTTACCTAAAACGGCTCGTTCTAACACGCCCCCACATGTCTACGTCA
>NW_015548273.1:195497-195937 GCF_001515605.1 Sinocyclocheilus anshuiensis
ATATATATAGAGAGAGAGAGAGAGAGAGAGAGAGAGAGAGAAGGCGCACACAGTTAGGCACACACATACAAATTACATACACATACTAATCGTTTAAGAAGACTTGTTTGAACAATTGATGTGTATCCTGAAGAAGGCTGTGTAGCCGAAATGCGTAGATCTACACTTTTAACCATTTTAATGACTTTTAATGAGCCCAGTTAATTCAACGATATTTATCTTTACTATACGAGTGCCTTGGAGTATTTCATCTTTTCAATTTTATATTATATTATATATTTAAACAAATTAACTTATATTTTCTAAATTATAATGCAAAAAAAGATTTATTAAATAATTTTATAATGATATAATCAACATCACTGACATATTGCAGTACATGACATGACATTAATTTAATATTGTAATACTGCAACATCAGGAATGAATGATGATATGCT
>NW_015548273.1:195952-204768 GCF_001515605.1 Sinocyclocheilus anshuiensis
GAATGATGATATGCTTTAATGCATGGCATGCTTTTTTTTTTAATGCAATTAAACATTTTCTGCACATGGCATTTGGAGTATAATATAATATAACATAAAATATAATATAATATAATATAATATAATATAATATAATATAATATTTAATAATAATATACATCCCTATTTCAGACAAATGCCCGGTTACTTTTTATTTTTTACACCCCATGGCCCATCAAATTACAGGATTGAAACCACCGTAACTGTTGCAAAACATGAAACAAGTCAACTGAGTTTTCAAGTTAAACTAAGAAATAACTAATGTCACCAAAGAGTAATAGACTTAGAAGTCATGTTAAAGTCCTTGCATTTTGCTTCTTTACATTTTGATAAAATGTCAGCCCAGGTGTTTCATGCAATTGAGAAAGTGAAACTACTTTGGTTGGCCTTCCAAGAGAGGACGATATCTTTGTCGAATCCGTCGGCCGCGCCGTTGTCAAGCCCGCCCGCCTCTGCTCACTCAAGCCGGCCTCCACATACTCTAGGCCACTGACGATTCAAACGCGAGTTTTGAGCAGTGTAGAGTAGCACTTGTTGTTTAAGCAGTGCATGAAACACCTGGGCTGACATTTTGATAAAATGTCAGCCCAGGTGTTTCATGCACTGCTTGAAAAATGGGCTTTTGGAAATGGACAGGTAGAATTAAAAGAATAAGGGAACATACATGCTGGACTGAGCAATGGACACACTGATCAATAATAAATTAAACGATCACAGAAAAAGAATACAATGTTGTAACCGTCTGGAACAGGCTTGTGATATTAATCCAAAGAAAGGTCTCTCCCGTACATCAAGCTCGTAACAACAGCAGGCTGAAGTAATTGCCTTGTCTGCAGAAAGCTGAATAACATGTGCCATGACAAATACTTTGAGTCAGCCAATATCCCCACATCCATTTCCATCCCTTTTACTAGGGTAAAAAAAAATATCTCCCTGTTTTTGAAGCATCATATGACCCCTTTAAAACAATACATTTTTGGGATTTATACACTTAAGGGGACTAAACCTCCTGGAGTTAATGAAGAAGTTTTTTTTTTTTTTCATTTTTTGTAATGATTCACATTTTTGGTGTTGGATGTTTTTGTATACAAAGAGGAGAGTCTTAGCCACTCCCATTGATCAACCAGCTGTCTTTGATGATTGCTTACTAATTGTTTAAGAAGACTTGTTTGAACAATTAATCTGTATCCTGAAGAAGGCTGTGTAGATCTTTCTTTACATTTTGATAAAATGTCAGCCCAGGTGTTTCATGCACTGCTTGAAAAATGGGCTTTTGGAAATGGACAGGTAGAATTAAAAGAATAAGGGAACATACATGCTGGACTGAGCAATGGACACACTGATCAATAATAAATTAAACGATCACAGAAAAAGAATACAATGTTGTAACCGTCTGGAACAGGCTTGTGATATTAATCCGAAGAAAGGTCTCTCCCGTACATCAAGCTCGTAACAACAGCAGGCTGAAGTAATTGCCTTGTCTGCAGAAAGCTGAATAACATGTGCCATGACAAATACTTTGAGTCAGCCAATATCCCCACATCCATTTCCATCCCTTTTACTAGGGTAAAAAAAAATATCTCCCTGTTTTTGAGAGTTCAAATACAAGAAAAAAAAATCAAATTCTCTATAAAAGCCAACTTCTGCTGACCTGTTTTATATATCTATCCTGTTTTTTAAGCAGAGCACTGTTCTGGGTAAATATCTGAAATTGTCTGGGAACATTTGAGCCCTACTGGGTTTTAGGGCATCAACAAGTGGTTCTCGTTCCCTATTACAAGGAAGAATTCATGCCAAGGGAAAGCTATAATTTCCTGAGAGTTAGCTTGGGATTTGAAAAGAAAATCTAATGGCCATTTCCTGCTCCAGACTTATTGAAACACCATTGGTGATGTGCATATTAGACATAGCCTTGAAATACAGCCTGCGATACAAGAAATTCTACTCTGTTTTGCTCAAAATATCTTCTAGCTTTATTCAAGGAAAACGTTGGGAGTGGTGACATCTTAAATCATAATTTCATAATGTTACTCAAACAGTAAAGCATGAGCTGGCAACGCCAAGTTTAAGAGTTAGATTCTCAGGGAAAGCAAAAACTGCTCAAATATAAATGTCAACACTGGATGCAATGTAAGTCACTTTGGATAAAAGCGTCTGCCAAATACATAAATGTAAACGTAACGTAAGATGATGAGATAATGTCCCGAAAAATTGACTTTTCCTCAAATAAGGTGACAAGGCAGCAAGCTGTGTGAGTACTAAAGGACTGTGTTTGTCTTTAAAGCAGGAAACACAAAGAAAGTATGTTTGCACTCCATGAATAATGTAGATACAGGCTTTCACACACTTTTAAGGGTTTCTGTGCTGGCCTTCAACAACAACCCACCGTGTATGTTTTCCACTGTCTCTCTGGACAGAGATGGGGGTGCCAGATTACAGTTGGGTCATGGTTAAAGACAAAGGTACATTTGCAGGAGGTTGATGAACGATGCTTGTGTTTGCCCAGGAGCGACATGGCAAGATGCTGTTAATATTCTCCTGCCTGCAGGAAGGCTGGTGCAGCAGACAGGATGTGTAATGGATTCCACGCAGACTGCTCTTAAATAAAGCATTAGGGCCGATTTGGGAGCAAGGTTTTTTTGTTTTTTTTTAACCATTTCTCCCACTCATGCCGCTCTCCATGTTTGTTCATGGAACGACTGGCTAAAGCAAACGTGGGTCTGTAAACAACAAGTCACTAGGTCCATTATGGAGCGCCAGTGCATTTTGTGCTCCATGGTGACTGCACAAATATAATAAATGACTCAGGCACTCTATGGGATGTGCAAGAGTTGTGGTGAGAATACACTAGATTGAAGATGAATCTGCGGAGGTATTGACAAGGACAGAGTCTCCGTTGTAAATAACGTCCCGCCGCACCATATCCATAATCCAGGCATGCTAGCGTAAACAAATACATACACATCCTCAAATTCACAGTGCATTTTGTCTGTTATTTATTTTGCTTCCCTTGTGCACGCGACAGATGGTAATAAAACAATGACACAAAGACAAAGAGCTGAGGTGCTTTTCCTACAGATCAGTGGCTCTGATTTTAAATCAAGTGATGGCCAATATTGTTTACCGTACAAACTAACTAAATAAATAAACAAATAAAACATTGTTATTAATTTATATTACATTATATAGTGTATTATACATTAACTGGATGGACCCAATATTCAATATTTATAGATTGGGGTCAGTAGGATTTATTATTTTAAGTAATGTATTTATCAAAAGTGACAGTAAAGACATTTTCATTGTTACAAAATAGTTCTATTTCAAATGTTGTTCTTTTGAGCCTTTTATTCATTGAAAAATCCTGAAAAGAATTCATCACATTGCAAGCACTACAACTGTTTTCAACATTAATAACAACAACAACAATAATAATAATAATAATAATGATAATAATAATAAATGTTTTTGAGCACCAAATGAGCATATTAGAATGATCTCTGAAGGATCATGTGACTATGAAGACTGAAGTAATGGCTGCTGAAAATGCAGCTTTGCCGTCACAGGAATCAATTTGTCAGACTCTATTCCGTGTTTTGTGTGTGTTTTGCTCCCCATGTGTTTCCATGTCCTTCCCGTTCCTGTCCTTATCTGTTCCAGGTGTCCCCTTTTCAGTTCTATTGATCCCAGGTGTGTCTCGTCATCCCATCGTCATGTCATTTGTATAAATAGTGTTCCATGTTATCAATTTGACGCCTGGTATTTTGAATGTCTGTTTATGTCTACCTCATCTGCTACGTGTGTTTCCCTGGTTCCCTGGTTATAATTAAAATCTCCTGTGTTGATGTAATCCTGGTTTCCTCGCTCCAGCACAGTAGCACCGTGACAAAATTACATATTAAAATATATTAAAACATTTTTTTTTTCTAACCTAAAACTATATTTAATATTTCACAATATTACTGTATTTTGATCAAATAAATACAGCCTTGATCAGGGAAATTATATATATATTAACATGAAATTATATATACTAAGATTATTAACATGACATTAACTGACATATTAATATTTATGACATATTAACATAATATGGCCAAATAGGAACAAAATGCTGTAGTAATCAGCAGAAATAAAAATTGAAATTAATTCATATTATATTATATTAATTATATTATATGAACTGGATTGAAAAATAGTATTTTTTTACCTTTCTATATAGAATTTGCACCAAAATGTTGTAGAGTTTGATTGGACATCCTTTGAGACATTCATAAATGTATTTATTTTGCTATCCTACACTGTAAAATCTAATTAGTTGGGCTTACTTAAAAAAAGCATGCAAACCGATTGCCTTGAAAAAAACTAAGTGAAATAGGAATAGTATGTTGTACTGACAAATGCTTAGTAAATTATGCAGTTGCTTTGTTTTACAGTTGTTGATTTTATTTGCCAATTTTATTTGCTGTCTTGTGTCAGTAGGAGCACAACAAAAAGAGCAAATAAAATAGTTATTGTTACAATTAATGAAAATAAATGAAATTGAATTGTTACCATTGTTGTGATTCACGTGCTGAATGATTAAAGGGGTCATATGATGTTCTTTCAAGTTCTCCTTTCTCTTTGAAGTGTTACAAGCTCTGGGTGCATAAAGAAGCTCTGTAAAATTGCAAAGACTGAATTCTTAAATCCAATGAGATATTCTTTATAAAAGTTAAGTCAACCACGCCTACCTAAAATGGTTCATTCTAACATGCCCCCACATGTCTACGTCACTATGTGGAAATATTAGCATAATGCTGCCCAAATGTGCACGCAAAGAAAGAAGGCGTGGTTTCAGGAACAGCAGTAGTGTTGATGCAGCCATGTCAAGGAGACGCTGTGTGATTCAGTGCGAAAGCAAAACACTTTATTTGGCCTTCTGGAAGTAGATGCAATTAGGAATCATTGGTTAGGATTTATTTACAACAGAACAGCACAACCCAGATATTCGAATTTGTGCAACGCATTTTATGGACGATAATGATCTTTAAAATAGCATCATATGACCCCTTTAAGTCTGTGTATGACTTTAGCATATTACCACACACTACTGAAGGATTATATAAAGCCAATTAAAATTATCTCAAGGTATTTATAAAAAATAACTTGAAAAAGTTCAGTAATAAACACTCACACAAAAAAAATACACTAACCATTTAATTAGAAAATGATCACCTTCTAAAAACAACCTATTTATTATTTTTCTTCCCTTGAAATCAAATAACTTTGACATCATGATGCATTACTGCATTAACAGGAAGAAAATTACAGTAACATAAACGAAGTTCCAAGTGCCCAACCAAAGGGAACGCAAATCACTATAATGGTGAGTTAAAAAAAAAAACATTTTAGGAAAATCAACATCAATTTATGAAGTTAGCTTATGTGATGTTCTCTCAAATATTTCAGTTGTAGAAATCAACATTCAAGATGACTTTGGGAAACGAGTGAATGCAACTAGTGAAAGATAACTGTAGACATGGAAGAAATGGGTGAAAAATCGAAAAGTCTATTAAGAGTCTTTTTCTTTTCTTCTTCTTCTGTTGTTATGTTGCACGTTAGCAACATATTAGTGCACTGCTGCCTCTCACTGGTTTATTAAAGTCATTGGTTCCTTTGTGGCTACTTGAATATTTTAAGTAAGTGTCACTCAAAACAGTAAGTAAATTGTTTTATTTGCCTTGAAAGTAGCTGTCACGTAATAAAACCTAGTAAGTATAACAACTAAGTAAAGATAACTAATTAAATCTAAGTAAGGTAAACTATTGGATTTCACAGTGTATATTATTTTGTTGCATTTTATTATTTGTATTAGTGTGATATTTTCTCCCTGCTTTCTGTGACCCTATCAGAACAGACTCACATTCTATTTTTGTGTTGCAGCCTACCAATTGAGAACACCTACTGGCTTAAACCTTTATGTATCATCAAGGGAGCAACCAGTAGAGATGGTGCAAACGTGCTGCCATTCCATAAGCAAACCACAGGGCGAAAAATGCCCCGAGCCAAAGAAATAATCCACAGCGAGACGTAGCAGCTGAGGTCACAGAGACAATTGAGGAAGCCTGAAATGCTAACATATGAGCGTGCTGATTGAAATGTGATGTGAGATGCATCATAAAACCCGTATTATACACTCACACACACACACACACACACACACACACACACACACACACACACACACACACACACACACACACACACATACACACACACACATACTCATTGATAGCTGGATTAATATTCCCCTCTCACAGTGTTTTTCTCCACACTCAAATTCAAATTGAGGTCTCATTGATATGTAAGGGCACATGTGTGGCCCTCTTAGACAGAGTAATTGAATGTACACTGAGGAGGAGTTCTGCTGGAATTACACACGCAGAGATGCTCCTCAGGGAAGCAAAACCAGTAACACAGTTCTTGTATGTCTGTGTCAGAAAACAAAGGCAGCTGATTTACTTAATTACTGAACAATCAGTCAATGAATTAAAAGGATTCACTCAAAAATGAAAATTTGTTTTAAATTTACTCACCCTCAGGTCATCAAAGATGTTGATGAGTTTCTTCATCAGAACAGATTTTGAGAAATGTAACATTACATCACTTGCTCAACATTGGATCCTCTGCAGTGAATGGGTGCCATCAGAATGAGAGCCCAAACAGCTGAGAAATAATCCAGACGACTCCAGTCCATCAATTAACATCTTACGAAGCAAAAAGCTGCACCTTTGTAAAAAAAAAAAAAAAAAAAAAGAAAATCCAACAAGACATTTTAAACTTCAAACCATCGCTTCCAGTTCAAATATGATCCTTCTATCCATAATATTGCTTTCACCAGTGAAAACATCACCTCGTCTAAATCAGGAGAGAAATATGGCCAGATCAAGCACCGTTTATAAGCAAAATTAGTCCAAAACAACTTCACTTACATCTTGGATGGACATTATGGGGTGAACTTCAACAGACAACATTTAATCATCCAGAACAAATTCTAGTGATCATGTAAACATTAAAATATATATGCAAAATTAATCTTTAGGATAAACCACTTGAGATGCATCATGTCATTTTCAAGGGGGTCCTAATACACAAAAATTAAATAACATAACACTAAACAAACAACAACCATCATATAATTCAGAACAACAAAACAACAAACACCCCACTACAGTATTAACACATGAAATATTAATATTCACCTAGCACATATAGATATAGTGGTTAGAGAGTTGGTCTTGTAACCGAAGTCACAAGTTCGAGTCTTGGTACTGGCAGGGATTGGAGGTGGGGGGAGTCAATGACCCTTCTTCAATACCACGACTGAGGTGAGACCCTTGAGCAAGGTACGAACCCTCAACTTTTCCCTGGGCACCGCAGCAAATGCCCATTGCTCCGGGTGTGTGTTCATTGTGTGTGTGTGTGTTCAATACTCACTGATGTGTGTGCACTTGGCTGGGTTAAATGCAGAGCACAAATTCAGAGTATGGGACACTATATATTTGGCTATACACATCATCACTTTTTCACTTTTCACTCAAATCAATTAAGAAGTTTCAAAACAAGAAAACAAACATTTTTAAACAAGTAATTTTAAATAAAATTAAGTAAAAGATCGAACATTTAAAGGTAGATTATTCCAATCTGCAGGAGCCTTATACCTACACGTTTTTCCCCCCAAACACTTTCTTAACTAACGAAAAAAAATATTGTGCAGAATATATTAATTGATATGAAGAAAAATATAATATCAAATACTGATGCAAATAAGGATATTTAAAATGTATACATTTGAAAATAATTTGCAACCAGTGAATATGCCTTCTAATATTGAGTGGAGACCATTTAAGTAAATCATTCATAATACAATGGTGTGTATCAAATGAACATCCAATAACAAATCTACACAATTATAGGCTGTAGTAAGAGGCAAAAGATCAGTTTTAGTTGTATTCTGATAAACTACATCAGCATAGTAGTCAAAAAAATGGTAATATAAGTTGCAAAGAAAGGTTTTTTTTTTGATCGATACAATACACTGGTTTTGAAATTAATCCCACGGAGTATATTAATTTTGTTACCAGACGACAACGGTGGAGGAGGCAGGAGCATGTGGGAGGGCGGGCATTTGTGAGCCTCCGGGCATTCAGGGCTAAACTCTGGATTGGGAGCCCCCTCTAGGCTGAACACAGGAACAGGATGGCACTCTGGAGGAGCAGGCACTGGAGAGCGCTCTGGATTGAATTCAGGGACTGGAGCCCTCTCCTCTTCGGTTTGGCACATTCACCGCGCCATACTCAGCTCACCCTCAGCCACGGTGCAGGAGGCGGATCTCCTCTCTGTGCTCACACCGTCCACGGCTTTCTCCCTTGTGGCGGGCATTGTCGCCGGCTCTCGCACCTGGTCTGATGGGTTGAGCTCCACGTCCGCGGCAGGCATTGGCTCTCCGTCATCGGTGGGCTCGGGCTGATGCTCCGCACCGTGGGGAGATGGTGGGCTGGGCACTGGGTCTGGATTGGATCTGTGTCCCGCCTGTATCGACTCCACAAAGACAGTGAAGTCCTCTCGAGGACCATCCTCGGACGACGGCGCTCTGCATACGATGTTTAGACTTGCATCGTAGAACGCACAGAGCGCGTCGTCCGGGTAGCTGGTGGTGTTTGCTAAGAGCAGGAACAGTCTTGTGTGGTCCTCGAGAGATCCGTCCCCCTGCTTCAGCAGGAGGAGGAGGTACT
>NW_015548273.1:204882-249596 GCF_001515605.1 Sinocyclocheilus anshuiensis
ACGGCGCTCGGCATACGATGTTTAGACTTGCATCGTAGAACGCACAGAGCGTGTCGTCCGGGTAGCTGGTGGTGTTTGCTAAGAGCAGGAACAGTCTTGTGTGGTCCTCGAGAGATCGGTCCCCCTGCTCCAGCAGGAGGAGGAGGTACTCTGGGCGAAGAAGGGCATCCATAGCAGGAGAAACACAACGGAAACAAAAACACTGAGAGAAAAAACGAGAAAACAAATGGAGGGGAAAACACGGAGATAACTGTTTTTGGGTCAGGTCTTCTGTCACGTCAAGCTGTTGAGGGAACACGCTGGAGTCACAAGGAAACGTTTAACAGTCTTTAATCACGAAACACAGGAAACAGGAACTGAAACACATGACAAAACAGGTCCAATCCTGACACATACATTGTTTTCTGTTATGTAAATAAAAATTTAACCACAATAAAACATTTTGAGAAAAACAATTACATACTTATCTAATAATAGGTAATCAACTAGACTAAAGGCCTTCTTAAGATCGATAAAAATAGCCCCTGTAAAGTATCTAATGCTGAATATACATCAGTTCAAATAGCACTAGTTCAAATAATTAGGCCTATATCCAGATTGAAACGGTGATAAAACATTATTTTCAAGATACATTGATAACTGATTATAGATTAATTTGTCAAATACTTTGGCATTAACACAAATTATTGACATTGGTCTATAATCAATAATGTCACCTCCTCCGAAATTAACATTTTTAAAGTTATTTGTATAATATGCTTTTTATAATAATACAATATGATACAATTTTTATAATAATTAGATTTAGCATTATGCTTCATAGTCTTTGATACATTTCTTAAAACTTCTATAAGATTCCCAATCTTCATTTGTTCTTGTCTTATGGAATTTAGCCCAGGCCTTGTCTCTCTGTCTAAAAAGACCTATAAGTTCCACATTTATCCAGGGTAAATGTTTTCCCTTGACATTTGAAATTTTCCAAGGAGCATGTTTATCAAGTACTCGAGTAAACTCAGAATATAAAAAATCCCACATCCTGCACATTGGGTTTTAACTGATATCTATCCCAATTTATGGAAACTAAATCATTAATATATAACTCTAAATTAATTTCAGCGATTTCGGAATTTAAATTTTCCATATACAAAAAAACAAATGAGTGATCACTAAAACAATCAGAGAGGATACCTGCTTTAACAAATCTATCAGGATGAGTAACAAGAAAATGTCAAAATTATTTATATTAATAAGTGTTAATACATTTTTCCAAGATACTGAATATTTGTGGCAAACAAGTCTTATCTTCTGCTGTTTAAAAAAGCGTAAAAATTACATTTAATTGTGTTGAAATTATGTTTAAATATTTATATTTTACTGTAAGAGGACCAAATGTTAAAGTATATTTAGCAATGTATGCAAACATTGCAGAGTTTCATGCCCTATTACTTTTGAATACTGTCTACACGGGCAGCATTTTTCAGCTTCAGAACAGTGTACATATACTCACATCCTCACACAAGAAGTTTCTCAACATTTCTCAATAGACTAAGCTTTATGTGAGGATGCAGTTTCAGGCTGTGGTGTGCTTTGAAACTACTTCAAATGTTCTGCAATTACAGAAAGAAAAAAAAAACATACACACGAAAACAAACATATATACACACATTCATATTGATTTTGATTGGGAGTATAGTAGACTCAAATATAGCTTTTTCAAAGTACTTGTGCAGTGAAAGAGTACAGTCATAAATCAATGACCATCAGATACTGTCACTATAACATTATTAGCTGGGACTACACACAGTCTCTAATAAGAAAGCACATAATTATATACAACAAAAGCACATACAGCACCCTCTTTCTCTTTCTCTCTCTTCCTCTTCTGCTTTCTGTGGACTGGACCATGAGCATGCAAACCCCATCAATAGAGCTTCATCATGCTCACACACAGCTCAAAGGAGGTTTATAAGATGGGTCTATAAAAATAAAATGCCCTCTATCTCCTTTACTCGCACACACACAGTTATCCGAAGTTCAGCTCTCCCTGTCCAATCCAAACCGACCTAACTTCTTTTCAAAGCAGAAATTAATAATATTCCTGAAAAGTCTGTGGGCATACTTGAGAAGACACGCTGAGAGAATATTTTTGCCTTTATAGACTACATAAAAAGACATGGAAGATGGTTTTAGCATAAACCCTTAACAAAATTTATTGACACATGCACAACTGACATTCTAATTTATTGAGATGCACCTGTATAGCTCATAAACACAACCCAAAGGGGTTGATGTGTATGCAAAGTAATTATTATTTTATGATTGAACATACTTGTAAAAGCATTTATAGCTGCCATTTTTTTTCCATATAACAGTCAGGTTGATGGGTAAACAGACTTTGCATTTGTCAACCTTTGTTTAAAGGTACAGTTCATCCAACAAAATTAACTTTCTGTCATCATTCACTTATCCTCATGTAATTTTAAACCTGTATGATGTTCTTTCTTCTGTGGAGCACAAAAGAAGGTATTTTAAAGAATATTTTTGATGTTGTTTGGACCCCACTGACTTGTAAAATATCTTTGTGTTCCGCAGAAGAAATAAAGTCCTAGTGTTTTAGACATGAGTGTGAGTAAATGATTTTTGGGTGAACTATCCCTTTAAGAGTTGCTATGTGTACATTCAAGAACTTTTTCTCTCTCACCATCTCTTTCTTTTCTCAGGTGACAAAATGATCCTGAGGCTCTAATCTAAGATGAGAGCAATATCAAAGGCGAAAAATACTCACAAAATAACACTTTTTTTCCTCTTCCATCTCCCTATTCTTGTCCCTGTATCTCACCTCTCTCTCTCTCGCTGATGAGATATTAGGCTTCAGAGGGATGAGAAATATTGGTTGTGCAGTGAGAGCTGCTGAGAAGGACACAGGGCAAAAGGAACCCAAATCGAGCCGAGTACACCTATCCTCATCATAGACTCATAAAACACATGGGATCTTGGAGCGCCAAGCTTTCATAAACAGCCACGGGGGGTTTTCTCAAAGACCTGAACCGTTATTCAGTGACTCACTTAAAGATGGCACATCTGATACCCTGCAGGTGCTGATGAGAAGACACTGAGGCCGCCCTGCACAAGATAGAGGATCATATACACCTGCAGATGGAATAAAATAGTGGAAATGTCCATAGTTAATGTGATGAACTACACCTGTGGTTACTCTGCTAGGACACCTGTGTGAACTTGGGGAGAACTGACTTCATACATCCATTTAAAATCACATCGGTGACCAGGGGCCGGTTGCACCAGCTGTGCAAAAGTTAAAATTAGCATAGTTGTGGCATAAATGAGCACTAAGATATAATTTAATACACTTCAATATATGCGCAATATAGCACTGCACTATGAAACTAAATGTTGAAACATAATTCTGCAATAAAATGAATGCAATTTCTTTTTTTTTTTTTGTAACTGCGTATGTATTTATTTATATGTTTTTATTTATTTTTTGTTGTTTTTGTATTTATTAACCCTTCACAAGTTACGTTAATAATTAATTTCATTATTAGGTTTCACTTTCAATAGGAAACACTTGAAGCCGTGCGCTCACATGAAAACAAGACATGACAGGAGTGTCAGTGCTCTGTCACAAAACCACAAATAAACTAGACCAAAGTGACAGAACCCTGACACCTAATACTCTAACAAATGTAACTAATGGGACCTTATTATAAAGTGTTATGAAAGTTTGAAATCTAAAGAGATCAACTGAAATGTATAGCTTTGTAACACCACTTCTGTTCACAACTTTGAAGACTGTTTATTGAATCAATAAAGGCAAACATCATATTATGTGAATATGAATTACTCTACATACTCAGAATATGACCATGCGAGCTAAGTTCTGCCTTTGGTTCACCCAAAATTTAGTGACTATTTCTACATATTACATTGAAATGCCATAAGATGATAACACATGGCTGTCTATGAGTCAATAAATCAATTATCCAATCATTCAAATCACCAATTCAACCAATGTGAAAATGTGACTGTTTTATGAGTGAATCAATGCATCATTCAGTCAACTCATTTGTTCAAAACCATTATTCATTAATTCTCTTAACTGAGAAAACACAAAAACAAAATTTTAATAAGGAACAAAACAAGTGACTATTGTGAGGGATTCACTGAATATTTTTGTTTGCCTCTTATTCATTTCAGATACAGATCCGTAATATTATTGACATATTTAAAAATACGAATTATTCCATGTCACCCTTAGTATTTATAGGTACATTAGAAACATCAATCTTAACGAGATAAAAATTAAATGCACAGCTTCTCAACACTTCAGTTTACAAATATGAAAGCTTTTTTATTGGATCAATAAAGGTAAACATCATATTACTTTGTGACTACAAACTTACAACCTATTAAGTTCAAATGGTGCACCAAATTAAGAATTTGTAAAAAACTAACTAGTGCTTAGATTACTAAGCCCCTAGCATGAACTTTATGTTCCAATTTTTTTTTTAAAAGACCAAAAAAAAAAAAAGACCTTTGAACGGCTGGTGCAACCCCTACCTGTTGAATAAAAGTTACTGCAAAATTGACCCATTAAAATTCGAACATTTTTAAGCATGGCCAAATACTTTGTGACGGCACTGTAAATCCAGACGGCCAAAAGCCAATCAATGACAATCACTCCTTCCTTTTGTGTAATGACAAAACATGGATGTGGCGAGGGGGGCGGGGTAAGGCGAAAGGCTGCAGGGGGAGAGCGAGTTTGGAGACGAGCGGTGATGAGGAGGTCAAGTGAATAATGATTAACACCTGTTTGCAATTCCAGTGATTGGCGTGGAGACGAGAGATAAGCGGCCGCTGACCTGGGAGTGGGAGGGAGACAGGAGAGTGTGCGACACCTGACTGGGAAACCCCAGAAGCGCACTCGTTGTTATATGTTGTTTGTGACGACCAATAAAAGGTCTACTCGCCACCCCTGACTTCCTCGTCCTTCTTCCCGACCTGAAAACTTTGCTACAATGGAAAATAAAGCAAGCAATGATGGTACTTCAGTGATTGCTATTCACAAAAAATGAAGATAACTCACTGCAATTTGCATCTGATACTCTTATTGTTTCATCCTGTAGTGGAAGAAAAGTGCTTGTTTTCATCACATGCCCCCAAATAAGAACACAGCTATCTGGAAACAGACTGCCACATGTGGAGCCATTTCAATCGGGTCTGATAGCGTTGTGTCAGAGGAACGGGTAGCTGCATTTAGTCTGTCAAACTGCCGTTCACCGTATGTGTGGAAGCGGCAGCTGGGCATGGGCACAAACTGTCCTCCTTCCTGCTCATTAGTGCCAGTCAATGTCCTGGTGGCCTCCACCTTCTCCATCCCCCACCCCAAACAGGCAGGGAGGAGCCGAAACTACAGCGTCTAATGAGAGAAGAGACAGAGGGTTTGCGTGTGTGTGTGTATTTGAAAGGGGTCACTGAGGTCACTGCCCACGGCTGCAAAGAGGAGGATGAAAGAGGAGAAAAGGAAGGAATGGCACTCGAAACCATAATCCTATTATGCCCATCTACAAGAAGTACTTCCTTCTAGGCGAAATGAGTGTTCGGTGTCTGTGTGAGAGAGATAGACACCTTTTGATGTGTAGATTAAGAGCATCTACTATACAGGAATGTGGATGAATGAGGCATAACCTGCAGCGTGACACTCCAGCGGCTCCAGAAAAAGAGAAAAAGCTCCAACTATGAGGGTTTGTTTTAGAGCTACTGCGACTGCGACTGCGAAATTCGTCTGAGCAGAGCTCTTACTGTCCTCTAGGGCTGTAAAAATGTAAACAATCTGAGAGCATTGAGAAATAAATTCAAATGACAGTTTCTATTGCTATTAGGACTGTCAATTTAATTTAGTGTTATAAATTATTATTCAAAAATAAGTTACATTTTTTTTACATTTAATAAATAATAAATTAACCTAATTAAACAAGCCCCCTGACCTGTATGCATAAGCAATTTTACTTCCATCGGATTAATTCTAGCGTTATGTATTTTTTGTGAGTCTGCAGGCAGAGAATCTGGCTAAATAATGTACAGAGAGAAGGCAGCACAGATTGATTAATGAGTCATTCCACATAGGATGCAATCTTCTGTTCAAAAAATAGCAAAAGATGAGGATTCCCAATACAGGTTTTTGAAGTTTAACTACCATTAAACTTGACATTATATTTTAAACTCAAGACTAATGCAATGCAATGGCCAGAAATGTCATTCCGTGTGTGAATATGGACAAACAATTAATAAATATCACAGATATTAATAAAATATTACATTTCTTACACACACACACACGTAAATTAATTTAAACCAATTAATCATTTTATTCATTTATCTTTTTAAAGTGATTTGTAACAGTTGAAAATCTTTCTGTACTGAAGACTTAAAAGGAGATACAAACAACTACTTCATTCTGTTACATAGTTCATATTAGCAAAGCTCCAGCAACATTCCAGCAATGCCTGCAAGTGTCTTTCTGCTGCAGTTGTTAGGGGGCTGTTTAATGCTACAAGTCGATTTACACTTGTTAATACACTAGTCCTGGAGAAAGGGATCTGTTTTGATCAAAGAGAGTGTGTGCGCCAAGTTTCCGCCCCCACTGGAGCCGTGAAAGGCCTCGTCAGATGAGCTTGGCAGCGCAGTCCTGCAGTCAGTCTCATAATATAAATAACAGTCAATAATGTTCAATACAAACAGCCCAAGGAATACAGCCTATTATACTGAGATATATGAAGTACCTCATCAGCTTACACCATATGCGATAGTCGTAAAGAAAATTAACTATTTGCAAACACAAGAGTTTTACAAACAAATGCTCAACGGCAGCACTTCTGGGTTCTTCTGGTACCCCACAAAAGAGGTTATGTTAAATTAGAGTTTCACTGAAATGACCAAAAATTATAAGTTTGGTGCATCGTTTACTAAATATTGTTGATGATTTGGGTTTCTTTTGATTTCCATCAGCATCAGTGGAGCAAGACAAACTTGGGATTTTACACCAATTATAATAATTCACAGACCTCTGCCATCATTATCGGCTCTGCTCTAATTAGATCTGATTACCCCACAGCTGGGATCGGAAGATTTGTTTTTCATAAGGCAACACACAAACCCTGAAGTCACAAACAGATGATTTGGACTTTTGAAATCAGTTGTGTACACAATTATGGTTATTTACCAGGACTATAAGTTGCCAGCACAGAAGCACAAAAAAAAAATGGTGTTGTCAATGTAGTATACTGTACATTTTCAATGTCTGCGATTTCTGATCTATTTCAAGTATTATTAGGCTACTTACAGTATCTGGTCAAACATGACTCCAAACTTTTGAACAGTTGTGTATAAACCATGGGAATCACTTTATAATAACTTTATAATATGTAATGCTTAACAGATCATCGGTAGAATCAGAATCTGCTCACAGCCGCCACATAAAACTGCTCGCCTGAAGAATTTGGAAACGCAGTTTCCTGTTGTGTGATGTCACATAATATCATCTATATGTAAATGGACGTAGCACTGGCCCACATACTGATACGATATGCCCACCAGTGACACTGGTGACACATTCATTTGAATGTAGACTCAAATGACTCACATTCATAACTCTAAGCTCATGAGAACTTCAAGTTCAACCCATCCATTTCAGCTAATCTTCCATCAAGCCGGCATTCGACACAGTGAATAGCATCCAACAGTCAATTTCAATTAGCTAGGAGAGACTAAACCCATCACAGCACATGTTGTCAAGGATACGGTAAGCCAAGCTGACAGCTAACACAAACAAGCTATTTCACTACGGATTTAAAATGAGAGCGCTATTTCTAATGTGCATTGAAAAACTAGAGATTTCAGATTGCGTTTACCCCATCTGTCATGACTGCAACAGACAGTGGTTTTCATTATTCATTGCATACATTTAGTATCAGAATATTCCTTGATTTAAATAAGTTGATATATTTATGTAACTATTTTCCCAGAGCTAACTGAAATTGATTTTATAGCTGTTTTTCAGTCAAAATGAGACAAGCCTGAGAAATCTATATTTTTAACGGCTTGTTCTTTAACAGAGAATACATCTACAGTTTGTCCCTTTCAGTCTAAAAAACTTATTGACTATTTCCCATGATCACTACATTCACCATCATTATCACTGTTGTAATTATCATAATCATCAGTCACAGGACAGCAATGATCATATTAGCAGAAGCAAAGGCAAAGTGTTGATCTACACTCTAAAAATAAAGGTTCTTTACATCTTTAGGTTCTTTACTTTGGCATCTATGTTTCCATGAAGAACCTTTAACATCCATTGAACCTTTCCATTGGACAAAAGGTACTTTGTAGTAGAAAAAAAAAGTTCTTCACACTGAGAAAAAAATTGTCTTTTATAAACTGCTCACTGGAATGTTCTTTGGGGAACCGAAAATGGTTATTTTATGGCACTGCTTTGAAACCATCATTTTGGTACCTTTATTTTTAAGAGTGTATCCATGAGGGAACACAAAGGTTTTTTTATTTTTTTATTTCAAGTGGCTCTACAAATCTGCCATCCCATGTGCAAGAGGATCTGGGTTCAAATACTGACCTAACAGGCCTATATAATTTTTAATCAAGCATATAACTGATTACAGTTATAACTGAACTTGACAGCAAGTACTCATCATGTATCATTTATTTTTCTTTTGCATCAGCACTTGTACCCTTCTCATGACAATCATCACACATCTCGTATTCTGTCATCCAGAGTTGTGCAAAATTCAAAATTGAACAACTGGCATCCTTTTAGTTCATGACTTTGATTTAAATTGAACTGGCAACATGCCACAGAAAGAATTCACTGAATTATAATTTAAAGAAATGAAACACAGGTAATTATATTATGGAAAACATAATTTTCCATTTTTCTCAGGATTCTTTGATACAAGGTTCAAAAGAACAGCATTCATTTGAAATAGAAATCTGTAGCACTTAGAAGAGTAACACTTCAGATGTGGTTTCTGCACCACCCTATCCAAGCACAAAAGTAAAACTTTGATTAATTAAACACTGTTCTATTCCTTGCTTGTAATTCACTTTGAATAACGCATCTGCTAAATGTATAACCTAAATACAAATTTAGTTCTCCGTCCTTGAGGGAAATGGGCTCTGCAGCCACCCACTATGCATGTCTGATGTCACTGAGTTTATATCCAAATCTTTCCCACTTCTTTTCCAGATTGACCATATGGATGGCAGACACTATGCACATGAGAAAAATAAACCTCTTCAAATAAGGTTTCATCAAAAAGCAGTCAAACAGAAAATAGAACAAAATGTTCAGTTTGTTTTCAATGATACTTGAAGAGCCACTCTAGAAACTTGCTTCAAGGACCAGTTTAAAATTACAAGAGATAAATCCATAAACCCAAGAGTTTTTTTTTTTTTGATGCCGAGACTCAGCATGCATCTTCTGTGAGAGCCAGTCTGAGAGTGGTGCATTATATTTTCATTCTTTGAACCCATGCAGTATTTCAACTGACTGATTCCAACTAATTTTCTCAAATGTCAATCAGAGACAAAAACTGAAAACTGAAATCATTTGGACTTGCAACTTTAGCACTCGCTGTCCTATAAAGAGAGAGAAAAACTGTAATGTGGTACTGTATGTCAGTGGGTATACAGTATGATTATTCTACAGTAGGCTTCTTTTCTGAACTATAATGACAGCGACTAGAAAATATAAAAGGCCAAGACAGCAGGATGAAAGGAAAAGCTGGACTACCAAAGAGATGAGGGTCGTCCCTCGGGTTGGCAAGGACAGGGAACCTAATTACTGTAGCTCCTCTATTCGTTTCTTTTCTTTCTTTCTCATAAATATATGACTTATTTATAGTGCATCCAACGCATGCACTCATTCTCAGAGCTCTTGTTCATGAAAACAATGAACCAGATAGGCAGTATGCAGTTTGAACAACATCTTAGCAACTTAGGTTCTTTTCAAGTAATTTTTACTGTAAAAGCTGGTAAAAATGCTACAATAATTAGTTAACTGTAAATTACCTTATCATATACAGTAAAAAAAATAAATTTGTTTAACATTTATGCAATGGTTTAGCATTATATGTAAATAGGGTAACAGTTATGATTTTTGGAAATAATAATTACTATAGAATTTATAGTTTAAAATAATCAATATAATACTAAACAAAACACATTTTCATTGTATAAAAAGTCCCCTTATATTACAAATTTACAATAACTTTAACAGGGTAGTGTAGTACTAAGGTGACAGTGATTTCACCAAGTACAACATGTTCCTGGATCAACATCCTTGTTGATCCTGGGACAACATTCCAATTAACCAATCAGAATTGAGGGATAACTTCTCAGGAAATGTCTGTTTTAGGCTTACGATCAGGGTTAGGTGCTTCTACACCCTTGTAAATGAGCTATCATTTCACACTGATTTTAGGAATAAATTATGGGTAGGGTTAGGTTTAGGGGTAGGGATTGAGTTTAGTCTATATTTTTGGACAGTAGTGTTCATCCAGGATCAACAAAAGATGTTGATACAGGAACATGTCTTACTTGGCAAAATCACGGCGACCATAGTACTAAATCTAATTCATGTTGTACAACAAAATATGAATGTCTCAAGTATTGTTAACCACTGACTTTATTTTACTTATAAATTCAATAAGCCTATTAGAAATTCTCGAAGGATCCCATGTGTAACGAAGTCCCATTGAAGGCGTGTATGATGGAACCCATGTGCAGATTTATTGAGAAATGTGATACAAAACCAAACTAAAACGTGACAACTAGAACATGACTTGAATTAAAGACTTGACTAAGAACTAAACTTGACCATGAACATGAACGTAAAACTAATCAAACAGCGGATACAGAGAACAAAGCTAGGTCACATGACAAAGACACATGACTAAAACAACCAATCACAACATGACACATTAAGCGTGTTCCACTTCATGCAGCGATGAGCAGACCGATCGGCAGCTGACTTGAAGCAGTGCATGCCGGTTAGAAATTTTGTCCGACTTGAGATGCCGTCACTGTGACGTATGGCATCAAAGTACCGCGAGAACGATTCGAGAGCAGTTGGCTGCCTCAGTCGGCGCAGTTTCTCCAGATTGGCTGCAGGAGCGCTAATGACAACACAGCTGTTTTACGATTGGCCAAATTCACCAACAATGACGTGTGTTTAGTGTTTATTCTGACACCTTCAGTTCCACTAATGCTCACAAATCTATGTTTTTATAACAGTACAAGCTCTTTTTGTGTAGTTGCATTGTTATATTGAGTTATGTTTATCAAAAAACACTGATAAAAAAAATAGACCCACTTTATTGGTATTTAAATAGTATAGGCTTATGTTGAACTTTACCCTTGTACAGGCGCTGTATTAAGCAGTAGCCTACATAAAACATTTTTCTGTTGGTTCATGAAAACGTCTCTGAAAAGTGTGTGTATTTGACAAATATTGCATTTAATTCACTTCACCTGTGATAAAGCATGCAAACACCGTGCAACACACTACGGGAAATAGAATAGGGTCATTTGTGATTAGCAAAATCTGTGCAGAACCGATCACCGGTGATCACCGCAAGATGCATGCCGGTTAGAAATGTGTCCGAGGGCGGTCCTCCTTGCTCTGATGTCACTCTGACGTATGCCAAAAATCTCTCGCGACAGCGAGTCGGCCATGCAGTCGAGCGCAGTTGCTCTCCCCCAGCTTCACTGACCAAAAGCACAATGGGATCATGGGAAATGACTCGCTGACGACACAGCTTAATGATCATTGGTTCAAACAACCGTGATGTTGCGTTCTCTTCTAAAATCTCATCTGATAGCCTATCATGT
This sequence comes from Sinocyclocheilus anshuiensis, assembly GCF_001515605.1. NCBI lineage: Eukaryota > Metazoa > Chordata > Actinopteri > Cypriniformes > Cyprinidae > Sinocyclocheilus > Sinocyclocheilus anshuiensis. Next base: position 216,808 of record NW_015548273.1, read on the forward strand.
GATTATGTGTTTAAATTATACATGAATATTCCCAAAAACCATGACAGTGCAATCTCTGTGTGAGATATGTGATTGTTCTCAAATAGAATTTTAGAGGTTCTCATACCTCTAAAATACATGTTTTATTAAAGCATTTAATACATTTTATTAAATTATAATACATTTAATTTTAGCCCCAATTTTCACTCGCCGAAAGGTTTTGCGAAATCGCTGAATGCCTGAAATGGGAGGCAAATCAGTGCTCGTTGACGCGAGAGAAAATCACGCAGTGTGAATTATCAAAGATGCAATCTGAGAGAATATTTGGACCTGTCTGCGATTCAAAATCCTGCTGTGTGAAATGAGTTCTGACTGAAAAATACATCGACGATGACCTACAGCCAGGGATGGGCAAAGATACATCAAAATAAATAAAATAAAATAAAAAAATATTTTATTAAAATATTTTATTCAAATAAAATACCAAATACCTTAATTTTAAGTGTATCAAAATAAACTACAAAATACAGCAGCCACACCAAGTATCAAAATAAACTACTGTATTTTTGTATTTTAAAAATACAACAAAATACTTTTACAAGGGAGCATGAAATTTCTTCACAAACCTTCCATCAATTAGCCTATTTGATCGATCTCTTCACCAATACACTGATGTTTGTGAACAAGTGAACAATGTTTGATAGCAACAGCTTTTCTCTGCCCGAGTCATGCAATAAATCTGACATATGCAACCAGTTAAGCGATCAAATATTCACATATCCCTGTGATTTCCCAGATGAAGGTTAGTTTTAAGTAACCAACAGTTTAATGTTTAATTATGCGAATGACTCATAATTGTATCCTAATTTAGTTACATGGCGTTTGGTATCAAAGGGCCTACTTTGCATCAGCAGCACTGACTCAATGACAAACAAGTCATTCATAAGAAGACAACTGATGGCACCATGTTGCACTATTTTAACTTTAATCAACATGTACAATTGACCATGACATCCTCACCTTATCTTATTCCAGAAAAGTCACTCACCCAATGCTGAATGGAGTTGTACAGCTGCAGCTCACGTGATGAATGTTGGGGTTGGGGGAGGGGGTGTGTCTGAACTAAATCAGCACACTGATAAAGAGGTTGACTGGATATTTTGAAAATACAAAAATACTAATCTCAAATGTATTTAAATACAAATTACATTTGATTTTTGCCCAAGGCTTTCAAATACAAAATGCAAAATAGTATTTTGTATTTCAAATACGTATTTTAAATACATGTATCTGAAATACTGCCCATCCCTGCCTACAGCCAATGAGAGGTAGGAGTTATTTCCTTATCACTTCTCACCTGCGTTTGGTTGTGAAAAACTTGTGTAGTTTGTGGACCAGACAGAGTTGTCAGAGTTCTTCCTATTGTAAAGTCATGCAGTGTGTAACCTCCTGTCGCCGATCCATCGTGCAATGTGAACACAGCAGCAACTGAATGCTACCCCAGATAGTCTTGCAGTGTGAAAACAACGGTGATCTGACGACTTTGAAAATCGTGCAGTGTGAACTCGGCATAATGCGATATCCGCCTTTGATCTCGTAGGTTTCTGTTCTCCTTCGAGAGGTCAGAACTGTCCGTCTTGACTGCGCTTATTTCACTCCTCCCCTCACTGCAGCTGTCTACAATCGCCTAAATTTCAGGCAAGGCTAGGTGCATCTCAAATGAGCCTAAAGTGTCCCACTTCATGTCTCCGCTTTCAATTCCGCCCCCAACTGCTAGCAGCAACTCTCGCCGATCGGTCTGTGCAGCTCCACATGAAGTCAAACACACCTATAGACTAAGGGACCACGTGGCAAGAACGCATGAGGCAACAAGGAATCACATGACAATGACATGAACTATGACGAGAATAAAAAATAAAAGACAAGAACATAAACCCAAAAACCAACATTACCCCATGGCGATTAGCCTTCAGGGTTGCCTACAAATTGACGTCATGACTGAACGGCTTTGAGATTATTTTGTGGAGGATTTACAAAATGTGTTGTATGTGGCTCAAATAAAGATTCTAACATGCTTATGGGCATGACTGACATTCTTTGTCATGTTGCAAATTACATACCATTGCCCAAGGCTTCTGGATTCATCTTTTAAATTAAGCATTACCTCAGTAAAACAGGCCTCTGCAATCTCAGTCATTTCAATAGAATGCAACCCTTTGAATCACTTGCTTTATTAGCAAAGTAGATGAATAGAGGTTTGTTAGTCAATGATAGAGCCAAATACCTTTGGCTGCCAAGCGGGGGGGAAATCTTCGGCCCCACAATTACATTTGATCTTACATTTCTATTGCATTATTTAATAGAAGACACTATCAGCTGTCTGTGGGTGGAGTGAACCAGAGAAACACCTTGGGCATGATTAATTCCTTGTACTTACACATGTAAATGACTTAATCAACATCTGCTTGCTTGCTTTCTTGTGTTTCTTTCTAATTATTAATGCAATAATGGCATTTTTATTTCAGAAGAGAAACATTGTTCTTTTGTGTGCCACGGTGCCAGTTTCCAGTTTAAAAAAAAAATGTTCCAAAGTGTTAAATTCATGTTGTAAACCGAGCAATTATGTTTTTCAAATTAAAAATGAAAAATTGATTAAAAACTTCCAAATGCAAAAATATACTAAAAATATGTACCTCAAGAGACAAGAAAATGCACAATCCTAGAATACAATTTGGGTAAATGCAAAATGTATTTTAAACATATATTTCAGACAAACTATATAATATTTGATCCGGAAAAAAAATGCATCAACAAGTATTCAGTGAGGACATACTACATTGACTTCTACAAGCTGTACAGCATACAAATCTCACATATTTTCCGTACTTTTTATTCTTTTTGAAAAACAGTAGGTGGCCAAAAAAAAAAATAGAATCAAATACAAGGTTATGTTTGCAAGCGATTGCTTCTGATCGCACCGCTGTTTCAGTCTCTTTCTTCAAAACCCTCTTCAAAGTGCCCTACTCTGCACCTGTTCCTTATTTCTGCCAGAGTTGTATATTCATGCTCTGTTGTTTTTATTCAGTACTCAGTGGAATGTAAGGCTGGATTCCAGTGCTTTCATTTTTTTGTCAACTACACAGACTAAGCAAATGCATTTGCTATGTACAGACCGTTCTTCCTTGGGAACACAAGAACTAAAAGATAAATCAATAGTGAAAGAAATTCTCTCCACGCCTGTCATCCCTGATTTGATGGATTTCAGAAGAGAAGGCAAGCATTTCCGTCTCTCTCTTTACGTTCATTTTTCCAAGAATTCCATTTCTGTATTGATTCTGTTTACTTCTGTCTGCAACATCCCAGAACACACTGCTGCTTCACAGGAGACTTCATCATGCCACTTTTCACACACACACACAGACACACACACACACACACACAAAGGCTTTATCATTCTTGTTAAAAAACCCATCTGCTCTATTTTATTATTTTTTTTGACTCTTATCATCTCATCAGGACCATGAAATGTGTCATGGATGAAATGCATATGAATTCAGAGCAGATTTCATGATATCCTAATACATCACAAGCTGTTTCAAAGAGATCGTGCATCACTGTTTGCACACAGAATATGCGTTCCAATGCGGTTGAGAAAGGATTCCTGGCTTAGAAGCATCATGTAATAGATGTGGATCAGTAGTGGCACACCATCGTTCCCCAGGGGCAGCGGCACACAAGCCGGAACTGTGCACTCAGCAGAAGGTTGGTTCAAGATGGTTCAAGATGGCGCCGAGCATGGCAGCCGTGTTGCGAGCTCCGAGAAAACTCTGCAGTTTTTCGTTTGTTTTACTTGTTATTTTGTTGTTCTACGTGTTGGATGTTGTTAGTATAACTGTCTACGATAGACACACGCTTTTAAACATTGGCTCCTACGTCGCGCAACGCAAACCGGACTTTGAGTTCTTGAACTGTGGTGATGTGACAATAAAAGTGACTTTGACTTTGAGAAGGGGAAATAAAGCATTAAATAAATCCTGCATCTCTGCTCTGTTCTCTCGGGCCAGATCAAGCGCTCCATCAGGGAAAATGTGAGAGGAGCAATATTGTAATAGGCTCCATTTTACACTAACCTGAGGAGACAAAAGTCATGGCAAAGAGAAGAGGTGGAGGCAGGCATGCATTACCTCTGCTGCTTCCCTCGAGCGCTCATGATTCACTCGGAGTGAGCCACTCACCCACCTCTTAGACTGCAGTCGCACACTTAATACCACAGAACAGGTGCACAACAGCTAGGAAGAGATGGATTCAGAGATACAAACATCCACGTATGGATTAGAAAAATAGACAATAGTTAAATCAGAGAAATTGTTACTTTTAGCAACATGTCAAATCAACAGCAGGTAGGAAGAGTGACTGAGTCGGAACAGATGAAAACGTGTGGGAAAATTGCAGATTAATTAAGATAATAAAACTCACATACACCCATATGTAACTAACTGGAAATTATTATATAAATGAAGATGTTCCCAAAACACACAACCCTTACAAGAAAATCCTATAATGTTACTTTAAAAATATTGTTATAAAATAAAAAAATAATAAATAAAAGTAACTTTAAGTGTAATATCTGCAGGAGATAAAATCTGCAGGCTAATCATATAAGTGCTCCACAAATTCTGTTTATTATTAAGTACCTGCTGTGGCTCATTTATCAAAGCAGCTCAGTAAGAAAAGTCAGGCCTACAATAACCTCTCCATAGTCGTGCATATCTCCACAGAGGTACAGAATAAAGCTTGCTATGAAAGTAGTCCATTATCCAGCCTGACTTCATACTGGCCTTAAGGATATCAGAAAATAGTTCCCTGAAACTTTACAGAATACATGTCCACATAACAGGCTTTTACATCCCATTACCTTGAATAGAAACCATTGTTTTGAAAAGTTTGTGTTCACATTTTGGTTGATTTACTAAGCAGTTCTCAGTGGTTTGTTCTGGGATTAGATCCATTTTAGTTTTGAGTTTTGTCTCCACGAAGATAAGAGAATTACAGTCACTTATAGGGACAGTTCAACCCCAAAATTACAATTCTGTCATCATTTACTCACACTCATGTCATTCCAAATCTACATGACTTTCTTTCTGCAGAACACAAAATAATATATTTTGAGTCAGTGGGGTCCAAACTGACATGACTACAACACTGATATTCATTGCATGGACAAAAACCACAGACATTCTTCAAAATCTCTTCTTCTCTTTTTACAAAAGATGTGTAAATGATAACAGAATGTTCATTTTTTTTGTGTGAACTGTCCCTTTAAAGAAAAAAATCAACAAATCAACTTTTTTATTGTTTATTGTTGAATACAAAAGGAGAAATTTTACAGAATTGTACTCACTTTTTTGTACTCCTAAGTGCCAAAATGTATGAATTGAAGACAAACAAATATATTAGATGTATGTGGAATATACTGTAGCATACCGGCCATGTAGACCACTTGTATTAAAACTGTATTATTTTTAGGGTCCTTTTTGAAGCTGAAAAGCCTCAATTGCCAATCATTGTAATTACATGGAAAAGAGTAACCAGCACATTCTTCAAAATTTCTCTTTTTATATTCCATGGAAAATATCATACATGATGATAAGTAGGTGAACTTATCCTTTAAATGTAATAAAAAAAAAATATATATATATATATATATATATATTTAAAATCATTTAGATTTTAAAACAGGATAGGAAATCACTACCAAGATATTTTGTGTGTGCGTGTGTGTTTGTGGGTAGACTGCATTACACTATTCAAGACTTCAAAGGAACAGCACATCTGTGTATGAAAGAACAGTGAGTGGATGTGCTTTCCCAGGGAGCATAGTACATGCAGTGCTTTTTCATGTGATCACTTCAGTCAGGTGACAGGCTGATCCCCCCCCACCCCCTCACCTCATGTTTCGTGAACAACTGAGAAATGATAAAACGTGATAGAAAGTGAAATAGACCACAGATCCTTTTTAAAACAGAACAACAGGAGGTATAAACTGCACATTATAGTTCAATCTTCAAACCTCCTGCAGCACCACAGCATTGGTTTTCTCCCATCATTACAGTAACATCTCTCTGTTACTCTTTCCTTGCCACAATAAATCAAAACTAAAGGCACTCTCCTCACATCACGTAATGCTACACAAACCTATTCACATTCAATAGCAGGATGTATGCATGCCGACAGCACTGCTCTTTTTCCTGCTAAGATGATGCAACGTTTTTCAAGCAGATCAAAACGTGGAGCAACAAAAAGATACAAAATTCTTGGCATTCAGTGTCTGCAGGAGTCATTAATCTGAGCTGAACTCATTGTTTACACCCGCAAAATGACTAGTTTTACGCCAACTCACTTGACCTTTCTCACCAGCTCCAGTCATCAGGGGTTTAAATGTCACAAGCGAGCTGCTACAAAGGATCTAGCGGGAGAGCAGCACCAAACAGTCGCTCTGACATGGATTCACATGTCTGTACAGCAGCATGATGTACGTTATCAGATTAAAATCTGAACAGAGGGGATAAAAACAGATGAAAGATAAAAAATTAAATAGGGTACATAAAGGAAACAAACATACAAAATGGGAAACTCTAAAACTCATTTATAGAATTTTTTTAGTCTTGCCACCTATCAAATCATTTTGGGGGCGACATAAATGCACTTTATACAAATAGGATTTATGTAATTTATTTAATATAAATGTTGCATGTATGTATATTCTATACCAACAAAAAAAAAAAACATTTGAGAAAAAAACTAGCTGAGATTTGAGACATCTTGAATAAGGTGCTAAGTTTACCTATTACATGCATAACAAAATTCCATTCAATTAAATTGTGCAATTTTTAACAAAATTATGAAACTTTGTTCAATTAAACAGAATTTTGTTAGGACAAAAACACAACTAAAGGGTCTATACGTCTGTATAGTAAAGGGGCTATAAGACAAATATATTCAAATAGAAAACAGATATTTTACATTTTAATAATATTTCATAATATAACTGTTTTTATTTTGCTCAATTTGATAGAATTTTGTTAGTACAAGAGGCAAGAATAAGAAAGCAACCAATAAAGGTCTTATCAGAGCCTTACAATGGCATCAGTGACCTTATCCGTGCCTTATAAATTCCCTAACTAGTGCAGTCATTGAGTCATTGGTCTAATTTTTTATCCTTAAAATAAAGTATAACAGACTTTACATTTTAAAGCAAATTACAAATGCAACCTGATTATTGCAAACAGAATTACTGAAATTCATTTCCTATCTTTTCATTTTCTCCCTTACATTATTCCTTCTTTCTGCAATAGAACCCCTTCCATTAGCAGTGTTAAAGCAGTCTCATGTTAATCATCTCTTTCTCTCAGTATTTTCTTCTCTTGGCCACATGGGTATCTGAGCCCATCGGGCTGGAACAGCAGTCTGACCGCGGTCACGCCCAGGGGAAGCGGCGACGGCACGGAACCATCTCTCACTGCACACCTGTCATGTGTTTCCCACCACTGGAGACAAAGAGACAGAGACAGAAAGACACCAGCTGATAGAGGGAGCAGAAATTGTTTGGAAAGAATATTATTGCAGCAGCTAACACCAAAACCAAAAGGGAGAGTAACATATTACATTAATAAAACAGCGGCAGGCTATATTGCCACAGGGGGGTTTTCTTATTAATTTGGCAGAATTAATTGTGTGTTGAGATTCGCAAGGGTCCATATTAAGCAGTGTTCCAATATTTACAGTCCATTGTAAGTTAAACTAAAATGACAAATTAAATAACGAGATTATTTGAACTATACAGCTCATTAATTCTTTGTTAGGTTAATCATCAGATATTAAACGTGGCTGTACAGTGTTTTACATTTGGCTTTAAGAAACACCAGACACCTGAAAACAATGTGAGCTGTAACAAATGCTACAGACAACTGGAACAAATGTGCTTTTCGCTTAAAAGGATATTTTAATGCCACAGGCTCACTCTCTGTTTTTCTCTTTTCCTCTCTCAGATGGTCCGTACACAGTCATGCTGGCTGGGTGACAAAGTGAGCTCATTTTCCAGGCTTCCTGGGAATGGTGGTGGATCCTGTTAGGAAAGGGCACAGGGCATCACGTATGAGCACAAGACATAATCTCCCAACGCCTGTGACTTGGATCACATCATGCTTGTGTTGGCTGTGTGCACCTCACTTCACTACAGCAATCAGAGAGCTGGAAATCAAATGGTGGAAAATGGAAATTGCAAATGGGCTTTTTTTGCTGAAGTGTCGTTATGAATAAAAGATCAGGGATTTATTCAGTCTTATGAGGGTTTATATATGTTTCATGTGAGTCTCTGTATTTGCTTGCATGCGTGGAAGAGTGTGTGGGTGCGTAAATAGCGGGAAGCGGGAACAATTTTATTCAGTTCGTTCAGACATTCAGTTTATTTCAACAGACTAGTTCAAAAAAGATTCAAATGAGATTTGTATCACTCATTCGCGTCTTGGAACTCCCTGCAAAACATTTTATGGAGTGAGATTTTCTGTTTGTTTGTTTGTTTTAAAGAAATTAATACTTTTATTCAGCAAGGACAAATTAATTTGATCATAAATAACAATAAAGACATTCATAATGTTACAAAAGATTTATTTTTTAAATAAAAGCTTTCTATTAATCAAAGAATTCTGAAAATGTATCACAATTTCATCAAAAAATAATGATAATAATATTTCTTGAGCACCAAATCAGCATATTAGAATGTTTTCTGAATGATCATGTGACATTGTTATCACATGATATTTTTAAAATTAATTTTTAAAATACACTGAAATAAAAAAAAGTTATTTTAAATTGAAATAATATTTCAACATGTTACTGTTTGTCAGGGCTCAGGTTTGATTGATCTCTCTTCTCTTCTGCACGAGGCTTTGTTTTTGTTCTGGTCTTGCACGCACTCACAGCTGTTTGTTATTTTCTTATCAATTCTCTTCTTATTTAAACCTCTTGTTTTCACTCTTTTCTTTGCCGGTGTGTTTTGTTACTTATGCTTCACTTACACTTTTTGCTTTGATTTTTCAGTTATTTATTTATCGAGTGTATTCCGTCGCTACCCTGACTGTCTGCTCTTACTGACCAGCAGCTTGCCCTCCAGGGTTTCAGACTCTCGCTCTGGACTGTGACTCTGTTCTCTGGCTCGCCTTCCTGTTCTGCCTGCTTGCCTGGACTGATCATTGTTATTGATCCTTGCCTGTTCCTGATTATGATGTGCTTCTCTCGGTTGTGCAGCCGTTCGCCTGGCATTTGATCTTCACTCATCAGACTATGTGTTATGGCTTTCTTGGGCTTCATTTGCTGATCGGACTGTTCTCCCGTATCCTGATCATTGCCTGGGCTTATAATCCATTGTCCTCTTAGACTGCTAATCCAGAGCTCGTGACTCCTCACCAGTTTACCTTTTTGTAATAAAAGTTTTTGTTGGAGCATCTAACTGCATTTGGGTCCTTTATTTCAGAGACTCGTGACACTGTTTTACTGTATTTTTGCTTCACCTTAGTGAGCATGAGAGAGTTATTTCACAAACATTTAAAAAAATGTATGTATTAAATGTATGTATTATTTATGTGCATCAACTGTTTTTGTTCCGGATAAATTTTGTTCTTTTAAAGTGAATTAATGAACTAAATAATCAATTTATTAAAAATAACTATACACTCATTAATGTGTATTATACAGACTTCAATGCTGCCACTCTAAATATCAGATGCTATCAGTAGAAATCAAATGTGTCTGTAGAAGACAGACTTTAGGGAAAGAAAACAAAGAGGAGGCCATTTTAATTTGGAAAATTATTTTCAGTCTTATGATCCCTGGCATAGAAAGAAGAGAAAGAGACAGAATGAGAAGGGATCCAGAAGGATGACACCAAGGACCTGCAGAGGGAGGCATTATGTAAAGTGGATAATAAAAGAGTTATATGAACAGCTGAGTATGTCTGATGTTTTTAAATGCACCATCTGAGGCCTCTTAGCATGAAAACACACACATACGCTATACACTAGTTTATGAGCACGATCAAAGTGGCAATCAGCCCTAACATACCTCACACAGAATGCATAACTCTCACTTATCTAAAGCTGGATATATCCTTATTCATCAACCGGATGCCATGCAAACATAATTTATACTACAGAACATGGATAATCGAGCCACAGCAAGCAGCGCAGACACCTGCAAATCTCATGAAGTAGCTGAATTGAAGAAGGACAAGACACTGACTGATGTTATTTTCAAATCAGTTAAAATCAGTCCATTCACTCTCATCTGTTTACTCCTGTTACATTCACTCTGAAATCCTTGAAAGGGATCAAGATAAAAAGCTTGAAGAGCAGCACGCTCGAGAGTGACATACTGACCTTCTCGTCATTTAAATACATTATTATGAGAGAGTAGAATTTTGTGTGTAGATTACCCAGTTTTAATATGGAAATCTCAAGTTAAACCATTTTAAGCTCTTTTCACCCTTCATTGAAATGTAGATTAGAGGAAACCACGTCAGACAAAAAATGAGCGTTTTGATCTGGAGATCAGGGCTGCATTTCATTGCATTGGTGGCAATGGATCTACAATCTACTTAGGCTTACGATGCTTTTGGGAAACACAGCCAGGTCTTTAGTTGAGTGTTTGATCATTTCCATACCAAAACTGAATGTTGACAAGTTGACAAAACTTGTATTGGAATACCTTTTACAAGAAAATAACATTTTAGTCTTTCTACTATTCAATGTGTTACATGCAGTTACTTTGTAATTAATTGTGAAATCTACAAGCAATTTCTGAGGGAAAATTGTATTTACACTAGGGCTGTCAAATAGATTAATCACATCCAAAATAAAAGTTTGTGTTTACATAATATGTGTGTGTACTGTTTATATGTATTAATCACCTAATTTACACCTTTTTTTTTTTCAATGTACATGAAATGTTCATGAATTTATTCAAACAACAGCATACTGATTTTCTATTTTGGACCAAAACAGTGATTTGAGGGTATTATAATTCTTGTTGATCATTTCAAGGTCTCAAATTAACATATTTGATATTTTAACACATTTTGTTTGATACAATTATTCCTACATCTGCCACTGTCAGTCATGGGATTTTCTAGGTCTGTGTTCTTCCATGGAATGGATTGTTTGCCACTGAAAAAAAATGGACATGATATTTCATGATATATAATTGGTAAGAGACAGATGGGATGGATTCATGCAACATCACACTTGTTCTCCTCAAGTTCAACATAATACAAAACAAACATGAACGCCACTTGACAAGACAGAGTGTATTACAGAACATCCAGAACAATTGACGAGACATACTACAGCAAACACATCCATCTATCACTCCCTACAGCTGTGTCAGATGGGGAACATGCATCAAGTTCATTTAAAAAGTCACCCAAGCTTTTGTGCAAACAGTTGAGCAGTCAGCAGATTTATTTTTTGAAGTGCTGCAGATTTTTGCAGCATATTGTTTACTGTAATTTGCATCCAAATAATGACCCCATCAGGACAACGGGAACAGTATCACAGCCTGGTTTAATTATTCTCTGTCGAGCCCAGCTCAGAATTTAAATTGCAGATTTAGGATTCCCTTGTTTGCATCTGTAGAAAGCTTTGACATGCATTAAGTTTACATTACACACTCGTACAGCCTTCTGTCTATTCTCAGATGTCAACTTCTGTTTGTTAGATGACAGCCCCGTCCCTGCTTAATATTCAAATATAAACATGATCATTTTGTTTTCTCAAAATCTAAGTGCTTTACGTTTCTGGTTTTATGCACATAATCATCTGTAATGTCCGTATTCATCGTGATAGAATAATTAGCATCCTCTTTTCTGTTTGTGTGCTTTGCGAATGCATTGCTTAAATTGCAGTACTTATGTTAGTTTTTGCTTCAATTCAAAAATGAGTTGCATAAGTGACATGAGGATAGTTTTCTTCTGGTAAAGCAAGCTAATTTTGCTCTCGAGCTGTTTGTGGACTTTATACAGGGCTGTGAGTTTGTAAGCACTTCACAGTGTCATCATGTTCCACAAAGCCAAAACCAATCACAGAATGCAGAGCTAAAACACAGGATTTAACCAAATGCTCAAAATTCCACTGAGGCACTAATAAGCCAGATCACATTATGCAAAAATTGAGGCTCTGATGTAATGGAATATTGTAAAAGTGGTCAAGATAATCAACGATTTTTAAAAAAAAAAAAATGACGGCTGTCGTAAAAATGGTAACACTTTACAGGTCCCATTAGTTAATGCATTAACTAACATGAACTAATAATGCATTAGAGTATTTATTAATCTTTGTTAACGTTGGTTGAAGTACAACTATTCATTGTTAGCTAATTTTAGCTCAGATACATTAAATAATATTGCCAGATACAACTATTGATTTTAATACTGTATTAGTAAGGGTTGAAATTAATGTTAATTAAGATAAATAAATAACTCATCATTTTTTTTTCAATATTTTTTTATATTGTTAGTTTATGTTAACTAATGCAATTAACAAATGGAACCTTACTGTAAAGTGTTACTGCAAGTTTACACAAACCTGTATGTATTTTACATTGGCAAAGCAAAAATCACTCATTTATAGTATCTGCCATGTGTCATAGGTGTCATTTGTAGTATTTGCCATGGCCGATTTTTTCACCACAACTTGACATTCAGTGGCAAATCCATGCATTTATCCACAGACAAAATCCTGGGACTATAACGTTAACAAACTAATCCAAAATGAACTCAAATTAAACAGGCTACAAGATAAACACCACCAAAGTGACTTCAGGGTTTGGCTTTATCTATATAAGAACATTAAGGAAATAATTTTTAACTTCCCAAAAGCTGATATAACTAAAATGGAAAACATATGTATATGTACTAAAAATTAAGACAATTCACTGGTAAGAAGGTTATAATAAGCTCAAAAATAGCTTGTGATATATTACCCGAAATAATGTCCCATCATATACGCTCGGGTTTTAAAACCTAGTGGGTTGACTACAGAGACAACATTTTAAGGGATGATAGGCTAGAGACACAAAGGCTGTTCAAACAGGTAGGCATCTTGATTAAGCTTCTTTAAGATACCTTATTTTAGCCAAATTTTAAGGCAGCATCACATTTCTCCTTCATGGAGAAATCAATTTATGTACTGCATTAAAAATCAACTTATTTTTTTTTTTTACAAAATTAATAAAATTAGTTAATTGTAATAATAAAAAAAATAACCCAATATTTGTTTGCTTATTAGAGTATTGTGCTGTTAGCTTAGCAACTTGCTAATGGCAAACTTAAAACAAACTAAGTCTCTTTTGAGGAGTACTATGTACAGGTGCATCTCAATAAATTAGAATGTCGTGGAAAAGTTCATTTCAGTAATTCAACTCAAATTGTGAAACTCGTCTATTAAATACATTCAGTGCACACAGACTGAAGTAACTTTAATTCTGACTTTAATTCTGATGATTTTGGCTCACATTTAACAAAAACCCACCAATTCAACAAATTAGAATATGGTACATGCCAATCAGCTAATCAACTCAAAACACCTGCAAAGGTTTCCTGAGCCTTCAAAATGGTCCCTCAGTTTGGTTCACTAGACTACACAAACATGGGGAAGACTGCTGATCTCACAGTTGTCCAGAAGACAATCATTGACACCCTTCACAAGGAGGGTAAGCCCCAAACATTCATTGCCAAAGAAGCTGGCTGTTCACAGAGTGCTGTATCCAAGCATGTTAACAGAAAGTTGAGTAATTTATTGAGATGCACCTGTATGTGTCCCAAATCCATCCACAGTTACGATGTTGTCTTGGAAGGCAGCTGCCTATGTAGACAGTAGACAGCTCACTAGTGTGACTTTTTCACACATCCTTACATATTTGCCATGTCAAAGATAAGCCTACTTAGCTCCAAGAGACCAGGCTGATGAAGTATTTTCACAGCTGAGGATGGATTCTGGACTCCAGTTAACAGAAAACGACAGAAAGACCTCAACACCACACAAACCTTTAAAAGTCAACTAGAAAATCACTGCAAGAGTACAGCTAGTAGGGGCAAAAAAGACTGAGTGACAGGCACAAAAACAGACTAAACCAAATTCTGATTTATTTTCTGTGGTGCAAAACATTTTTACACATGAAAACAATATCTTCACAACTCTTTATCCTCAAATTTTTTGTAGTTTCTCTGTAAATAATCCCTCAAATTAACTATGAATAGCAAAGCAGTTTCTCAGAAATTAAACAAATGGTCATGGTATGCATTATTAATCAAAAAAAAAACTTGCAAAATGCTAAATATGTTATGCTATTCAAATAAAGAGTTTTTTTTTTTTTTTTATCAAGCTGTTACTGTGCTGTGACATAATGGTGCAATGACTTCAATGACACAATGTGCTTTTTGTGTTTGATGAAACAGTTTTTTTTTCATAACAATTTTAGCACCTTTAGGGGGTTTTTTTTCTGCAAAATCATTTGAGAGCATATTCTGAGAAATGTCTCAAGTGCCTTTGGCCATACAAAAAAGTCAGTGGGGTGCAATATTGTTTTGAAACCCACTGACTTTCATTGAATTAAAAAAAAAAAACAGCTGAAATATTCTTATAGGGTGATTAATTCGGAAAAAGAAACCTGGACATTTTAGGCAAAACATGCAGGAAAAAGAAGACGTACGGTCACACAAATTCTTCAAAAAGAGAAAGAAAGTCATTTAGGTTTAGAGCAAAATAAGGGTGAGTAAATGATGACAGAATTTCCATTTTGGTTGAAATATTATTAAGCTTTCAGTAATACTGTGGAAAGAAATACAGTCATACAATCAGACTGACATGTTAATGGTATGCAGCAAACAAACATTATCCCTGACAAGTTTATTACATATCTGTGAGTGTAAAAACAAAACATCATTATATCATTTGGTAGTCAAACTGTGCATGCAAGGGTGTGCAGCAGATATGCTGTATTATCATTCTCTCTATGCTGTAAGACACTTAATCTGTTGTAAAAATGCAAGGCAATGCATGTAGACACTCGGGCTAAATTAAATCAGTCTTTGACCTGTACATCAACAAACCTAATTGTTGTTATATGACACTCACACACGCATGTACACTTTCATACAAGCATCCACAAACAATCATTTTTGGTGCCAGGGCCTCTGGAACCCACCCAGCATCTTCAGATTGATCATAATGGCTGTGTTTAGAAATAAAAGGGCCCAATTAGCCATTCAGCAACTCTTGCCCCCTTTGTGCACATTACACTTGCAAATAATCCTATTATCACAACGACACAGAGTAATAAAGAAAGGCTCCTGAATATCAATAACACAGCAAATAAACAATGCATTATTAATTTTTTAATGAAGATCTGTCAATTGTGATAAACTCTGAGAGTGTGCAGTTTCTAAAATGTATGCAATTTATCTTGGGAGACAAAGAGAGTTTCACATGTTGTAATTGCAACAATTAGTGAAAAAAGCAACAAAACAAGATAAATGTGAAGCAAAAGAAATCAAAACAAAAAAAGTTGTTTTAATTAGTTAAATTAGTATAATTAAGTTAATTTGTTGACCCATCAACAATGTGTACTACATAAAGCAGTATGACTTTTTATAATGTGTATTCAATATTTTTGTCTCCCACAATAATGTAATATTGAAATATGTGATTTTGACAAATTCTATTAATTTAATGTAATTACTTTGATTGAAAATTTGAATTGATTGACTGCCCTTAAAAAAGCTGATTTAATTTGGTGGCCCATTTGATTTCAAGTAAATCAAAGGTTAAAGTGATGAATAGCCATGCTGGAAACATTGCTTTTGTACAAACAAAATCCATTCATATTGGTGAATTGATGTCCAGTGTGCAGTCAGGCAAGAAACCACATGACTGGAAACCATATGCAAGAAGAAAAATAGATGGGAATCTTTTGTTTAACAGTATGGAGAAATAATTAATTGCAGCAGCCAATGACATTTTATCCGTACAAAGAACCAAAACAAGTACATATTTGTCAGTACACGTCAAAGTACCGGGATGTATTGACACACCAGGATCGGACAGCTGTGTATTCTCTGTGGCGTATGTCACACCTGCTCTCCAAACAAGAGTGTCCAGCATCTGGACAGGTCAGTGCACATGGCCAGCTGACAGGACTGCTAACAAGCTTAGTGCCACAACAGTCCCAGAGCCCAAGATGATGACAAGACTCACTACAGCCACATGACATACTACACTATACTTTACAGTTTGTTTCAGGTAATTGTTTGTCTGAATCAAAGGAGTCTACAATACCTGTAGAAAGCTATGTGATAGCATTCCCATTCACCTCAATAACACAATCCGGCTTGTGCAGGAACCCCCGATTTTTGTTTTTTGAAATCGGTCATCATAGCTCATGGGGCTTGGACTTTCTGATCACATCTATGAACTTAATCAGAATCCTCTATACATATGTAATTGTTTATATACCACAGTAAATTATTAATCTTATTTATTTTACAAAATGTATGAAAGTGAATTAAAGAGCTAATGAAAAGATTAAACATTTTGCCGTCATCAATAACAATGCTGCACTATGACCCATTTTGGCACTGCCATAGAACTGAGCTGGTCACGGAACTGTTCAGAGTTGAATCTCAGTGTTGTCATCTTATAATTGTAGTAATTATAATACAAATTGAAAGCATGTTTGGCTGATGCACCACAAGAACAAACACAGTCCCAAACCCTTCACTAGAGACTACCTTCAGCTGTGACATCAAAAGTTGCAAACAGAGACAAATATGCAACAACTGTTTCGGGCTTTTAAAAGTCTCCAGTCTCACATGATCATTCAGAAATCAATTATGCTTCTTTGGTGATCAATAAACATTTCTTAGTATTACCACAGTTGGAAAATAAAACTGTTTTAAAGTATTTTGGTGAAAAAAATGTGTTGTCTTAACTATTGGTCAAATCGTAAACCTTTAGTCTAACCATATATAGTGCAGGATTTTGACCTCAGTTGTCACTGGCACAACAGTAAAAGTAGGCTGAGCAGATAAAGGAAAACATGTCAGAAGACTGCATTCCACCAACTCTTCATCTTTTCACAAGAAAAGAAAACAAGACCCTCACACTTTCAGTGAGTGACACTTGTGCTGGCATGCCTTCCTGAATTGTAATAAGGCAACACAAGCACTGACACCACTCTGTGGAGTCAGATGCTGCCTCCAGGACCCTTTAGGTGCCTGTCCTTTAGAGGTATAATAGAAGATGGGTTGGGTGCAAGTGTGATATTCTGCTATAGTTCCATCTTAATATGTAAACGTGAAGATGTCATCCATACAAGTCCATACGACTTTTGAACTATCCTCTTATGGTGCTTTCTTGTTATTCTAGAAGTTGACATCCCTTTCATTACATTGAAATATGTGGTCATTCTATTCCCATGATGTTGAATTTGAAGGCCATTCGCATGATCCTTTAAATGCAGAATCCTCCAATGCCGTGGAGACACTTCCAGAACCATGTGGTGGCTCACTTCATGATCTGGACGAAAATGAGCCAACAGTCAACCGTGGATAAGCGTAGAGTGCGGAAAAGGCCTGTAGTGCAGCATATCTATCCAATTTCAAGGTCATGTGCTTGTAACCAGCAAATACCATTTTGAAATTGGATTTGTGAGTTTGGTAAACTGCACGGGATACACAGCCTAAAGGGAGTCACAGATTGTGTTTTATTTTTCTATTTTACATTTTTTTCTGTCTCTCCCCTCTCAATTTCATGCACACCAATTTCATGCAGACTGGGAACTCACCCAATATGGACTGGAAACAGAAGATTAAATATAATCATACAGTGCATATGAGAAGGCCGAGACTCTCAGGGTGACACGGTGCACAGGGACTGCATTAGATAACAAAATATTGCCAGTGACATCCATTGTTACCATTAACAAAAGAAGAAGAAAAAGAAACTGAAACATTTCTCAAATTATCGTCTTTTATGATTTGCAGAAGAAAGTAAGTCATACAGGTTTGAAATGACTTGACAAGTGTAAATAACATTTAAATATATTATGATCTAGAGTATAAAATAGGCTAAATGTCCAATAACGACTCATACTGATAAATTAGAAAAGTAATATGTAGTGCACTGATAAAAAAAAGTAATTCCAAAAATGTTAAGTTCTAAGAGATTTGTCAGAATTTGTTTGCAGATGGCACTTGGTTTGATATTTTCACACATTTTAAGTGTGACATAGTCGTCCAAATACTTTGGAGCCAATGTAATATAGCTTTAACATGCGATGGACATAAGTGCAGTGGATAAAACTTTTAACTTTTAACATAATGAGGGCTCTTTACTGAATGCCTGCCTGCAAAACTATGGAAAACAGATGTTTATATGAACTCAGTAGATGTCAGTACTAGTGTCCTTTTTATTGCTGAAAAAGCTGTGCTTGTGGTTGGTTCTCTCTCTCGCTCTCTCTCTCTCTCTCTCTCTCATCCACAGCAGAGGGGAATGATTTTGCGAGCAGGGCATTATAGAAAGAGGTGTACACACACATAGAGACGCACACAAGGCCAAGGTGCTCTATTCTGCTGTGATGTTCTCAAAATGATTTCCTAGCAGATATCATTTCAGTAGCTGACTGAATCGAGGCGTAGCGGGCAGAGGGAGGGTGTTAAGGTGCAGGAGGTGTCTCAGGTGTACTACAGGAAATGAAAAATGAAAAATGAAAAGAAAAAAATGAAAGGAATGTTTGTCAAGGGGTGCCGTCTGGCATGCCTCATGGAAAATTAATAATGTATTTTTGCAAATTTGCAATGTTATTTTGCCAGATCAGGGGAGCAGGGCAGGAAGCCAGTGTGTGGAAGAGGACGGGGCCCTGGGAAGAATGCTGATTAAACCTCAGCAGAATGAAGCCAACTGAGATCAATGCTGGAATGCATGTGATATGTCTTAATAATGAGTTTGATGCGGTCCTGCAGGTCCGTACCTACATGTACTGTATGTGAGCCTGTTCCAGTGCATTTGCTCTGCAGAAGCAAGAGAAGGAGAAAGAAAATCCTCAGTACTAAAACAAAATTAAAATTTTTTTATGAAATATGAACAAATTAAATATATAATGCACTAATTAATTTGAGTAATGGCCAGCAGGGCCGCATTAAGACCGCACTGGGCCCCGGGGCTATGACTTACTGCAGGGCCTCCCATCACAATAATGATATCTATATATATATAGGGTACAACGGGGCTAAAAGCCCACCTTAAGAAAAAATGTGCCATTCACTGCGCCTAAAAGGTATAATTGCAGAAAAAATATATACGTTGTATTGAACATTAATGGAAGTAAGTTATTTTCTTTCTGATGTTTGATTTACATTATTGACACAGATGGTAACAGCAGCTATATTAGGCTGCATTATAGTAAATGAAATATTAAATATAAAGAAGTATATTAAATGAAAATTCTGTTGATGTTCTAAACCTGTATGAGATTCCTTCAGGCCAGGATTATCATGTGAGATGCAAAGTGATTTTGGCTGTGATTGCGATAATGTGGTGTCATGCTATCAAATTGAACTAAATAAGTCAATGTGGAGAAAATGATAAACTAATTACAAAGTAAACAACTGACCAACTCAGACATCATCACTTTCGGTTGCGACTTTAACTCTTTTCCCGCCATTGGGAACATTTTCCATCAACTGCAAATATAAAAAATGTAAATATAAAATCACTTTTCTGCTTAAAAACAACTGTCTTTGACCAAAAATGCAATTTTCTCAGCTTTTTGTGTAATGTGTTTTTTGATGGAACTCACCAACATTCAAGTGTTGATTAAACAAAATGAATGAAGCTAGAATATATACTGTATATATATATATATAAAAAAAATTTTTTTTTTTTTTTTTCTTCTATGGCTCTGTTCTTCCTTTTGATATATTCACTGTTTACATATTCAAACAACACAATATTATGGGACATGAAAGATTTGTGAATATGGTCAAAAATGCTGGTGGTGGCTTACAACTTAAAATTAGTACTTGTAGGTCTCCCCTGGTGGGGAAAGAGTTAAATGGGTTCCTTTAACACATTCTGTTGACTATAAGTGAGGTTGCACCTACATATCTACTAACTCTCATTAGAGTGTTAGTAGATTATTAGCAGACTGGAAGAGTTAGGGTTAGATTAAGTTGACATGTACTTGCAAAGTTACTGATAGTCAGTGGAACGTCTGTTGGGAGACCCTCACAATACAGAGTTAGCAGATATTAAGCAGACAGCTACTAATACTCTAATGAGAGTCAGTAGACATGTAGATGTAGTGTTACTTATTGTCAACAGAATGTTCAAAAGGGACCATCAAAATAAAGTGTTACCGTTAAATTACCTTAAAATTATAAAACAGTGAGCTAGTCGGTAAAACATAAAGCATTTTAATGTGACTTGGTTTAAATATGCAAAAACATTGTACATTATGTAAAGCAATACAGTATGCATTCTGCATTTTAGAGGAAATCTATTCATGCCTTGTGTTTTTTATTACAATAGAACAGATTTCAATGCAAATAAAATCCACAGTCCAAAGCACTCTGCCATAAAATCTGAGCCATCATGCGTGAAATGAATGCATAAAATAAAATGTGTAAAAAATCACTTAAAATACAGAAATCTAGATGTTTAGACTGTGAGAAAACAACATCTACATGTTTGCTAAACAGAGAGTGGCTTATTGCTGCCCATTTCTTAAACGTGATTTAAGTCTTGCTCAGTTTCATGCAGCAGTGGTGCACTGACAGGAAGGCTACTTCTCATTGCTTCAGTAATATCCTGTAGTCTTTTCCCTTAAAGAGAAGTGCAACACTCAAAAGCCCAGATCAATTTCATGGCTGGATTCATCTCAGACATTTACCACACACATCAGCCTAGCACACTAATCACACCCACAGACCAGGCATCTGTATTCTGCCAAAATACTAAATTAGAAAATCCCTTTCTTAATCAATATTTGTATCTTGTTTTCAAGTGAAAGCACCTGAACACCTTTGAAACAAGTTATATTTACTGAGAAAATATGACTTATTGTCAAAAAAAAAAAAAGTTTTCTTACCCCCGAGGCAATTCTTGGATTTCAGTCTTTGAAGGGCTCATTCTCCCCAACTAACCTGAGATGATGGGGCTCAGATATATATATATATATATATATATATATATATATATTTCTTGCCTGGAGTAAGACGCGTTACAAGTTCAAATCTGAAAACTTTATAAATAAACAAATAAAATAGCATAGGCTATACTAGTCTCTAGATACAATATCATTTAAAAGTCTGAGATAAGTAAGATTTTAAAGAAATTATTCTTTTTTTATTCAGAAAAAAACAAATGAAACTGATCAAAAGTAAAGGCATGTATAATGTTACAACAAATTTTATTTCAAATAAATGCATTTCATTTAAACTTTCAATTCATCAAAGAATCCTGAAGAGAAAAATACAGTATATCACCGTTTTCACCAAAATAAGCAGTCTAACTGTTTTCAACACTAAGAACAATAAGAAATAACGATAAGAAATGTTTGTTGAGCACCAAATCAGCATATTAAAATAATTTCTGAAGGACCATGTGACACTGAACACTGAAGTAATGGCTGCTGAAAATTCAGCTTTGACATCACATTAATAAATTACGTTTTAAACAGTAGTGTATATGGTGGCAGATATGGCTGTTTATTTTACTGGATTTTTATTTTTTTTATTATTACATTTATTTCACTATATATTTATATATTCAAGCACAAGAGTTTTGTAGATGTATGCTTAAATTAATAAAATGCCAATGAGCTAAGAAAAATACATTTAAGACATATAGTCTTTTCTGGAAAAGAGCAATTTTGAATCTTGGGTAAATTTATCTTGATTTAGAACTGTTTAGATGTTTTTCCTTGCAAAAAAAAAAAAAAAGATAAAAACTCGGTGTGTGTGTGTGTGTGTGCTTGTCCGATTACAACTGCAATATAGTTCAATCCAGCTCTGTATGTGGAGCTTTTTCCAGGAATAGCAGCATCATGATGCCATTTGCATCTGTAATATCAGCTAAATCAAACAGGTCTGCCATTTGTGAGGTTTCTTTGATCGGCCTCTGAAATAAAGAGCCTTTGAAGACCCTCGGTTCATTCTTCATGTAGTCAGAGAATAAAGAGCAGGCATTTTGCCCATGCTAAGAAAATGAGACTCACTGAGACTCTCTCTCATCGCTCAATGTGAAGGTCTGGCACAAGCTCTCCGAGGCCTCATAAAGTCGACGTCTCCCGTGTGACATCTGTTACCTGTGGGCTCATATAGAGCTTCCAGTATATAGATATATGATCAAAAGAGAGAACAGAGCCCATATAAATGAGCTTGTCAGGTTTCACAGTGACTTCAGCACAATTTTCGATTCACTGTTTCTCCGTCAAACGTTAGTAAGCGCACTGATCAATGTGACTTGTTATATTGTGAACAGAAATTCATTAAAATAGAGGTGAGAAGCTGGAAAGGCACACAAATACCGCCTAGTCGGAGAGAATAAGAGGTGTCAGAGCAAAAGGCTGTGAATACTTAAAGCTTCACTTTCCAATTATCTTAAACAGCCCTCATTAGCAGCTGATTCATTGATTCAGACTGACCTCTCAGAGCTAAGGATGCGTCACGATGTTGGATGCTGAAAATTCTGTTACATTTGCAACTTGTATATTAGACATGTCAGGTATGTAGACCTCGTCATCTCTTGAGACTCTTTACACTGTGGGGAGTTTATCCTGCAAATATGATAATCATGGAACTGTCACTTGAGCAAATGCCATTTACTGGAAGTCTCTGGGTCAGGTTTGACATTGCTGCTTTTGGGCGAGATTGATTTAAGACCTTTTCAGGGAGAAGGCCTACTTGAAGTCATCATAGCAACACTTAATGAGTGAATGTAGTGATTGGTGGTCAAGATCAGTGGTTCTCAACTGGTTTTGCTGTTTTACATTGGACATACAAGTAGCAGCCCAATACACTGGTAAAATATCAAAAACAAAAAGTGGACCCCATTGCAAGAAACAAAAATAATCCACGTCCAGGCACTCACATAGCAGGCAAAATATAAAAAGCCTTTATTGTAAGACTACATGTTAAAAAACACCAACGCGTATCAGCCCGTAAAATAGTACCAGTACACTGGTAAAATAGTTTGCTACTAATCTACTGTACTGTACACAAGAATAAAACACTAAGATTTATGGAGAAAATTAATTGAACTGCTGCATCCCAAAGCAGTACATCACCAAGGCTAATGACTAAACACAATGGGTCTCATTTGGTGTTTATCAGCCGGGTGGTTAAATCTACTCAATTAAGTCAACTGCGATACTAATACTAACTGAGCTTACTTAACTCTACTGGTTGCAGCTTAGACGGTGTTGCAAATGATAAAACTAAGGTCAAAATATGGGATCACTGCAGTTTTAGATGCTAAAATATTATGACAAGATTAACATTTCTGTAGTTACATCATTGTTACAGGTTAAACTTGACTGAGTAATGCCAGGTTCAAACAAAGGCTGCCAATTAACGTGATTACTCTAAATAATTTTTTTTTTACTTCTCTGCATAACCTATCACACAAATTTAAGCAGCTTAGTATCAAAATGATATGTTAAGGACAGAACATTTTCTCTTGCTTCAGCGGATAAAGTCATCTGCTACGTTATAGAGAGAGAGAGAGAGAGAGAGAGAGAGACTAAAAGCAAGGTGGGGAGACTGGGAAAAGTCCTCTATATAATCCCTAAGGAGATGTGTCACTGCATGCGGAAAGAGGAAGAGGTGAAAATGACACAAATTAGGCTGGAGACAGCATGTATGTCCCCAGTCATGGAAACTATTTCATCCTTCATGTGTGTGCCATAGAGAGTCACTACAAAAAGAAAGAAGGAGAAGAAACTGATCTAACTAATGTGATGAAGCCAAGAAGATGAGTTCTGCTAATCATCACATGACAGCAGGGAAAACTTTTCTTCCATAACATACGGCAGCAATATGACTTGTTTTTCTATTATCTGTAGTGTCTATGTCAACAGTATCTGTCTGCAGTATGTATAGTATCCATCTGGGGCAGCTGTGGCCTAATGGTTAGGGAGTCAGACTTGTAAACCAAAGGTCGTGGGTTTGAGTCTTGGTACCGGCAGGAATTGTAGGTGGGGGTAGTGAATGACCAGTGCTCGCTTCCACCCTCAATGCTACAACTGAGGTGAGACTCTTGAGCAATGTACGAACCCCCAACTGCTCCCTGGGCACTGCAGCAACAATGGCTGCCCACTGCTCTGGGTGTGTGTCACTTGGATGGGTTAAATGCAGAGCACAAATTCCAAGTATGGGACATCATACTTGGCTACATGTGACTTTCTTTATTCTTTTATCTATCTATCTATCTATCTATCTATCTATCTTGAATTCATATAATAGCATTGTTTGAGGAACAGAATGAAACTGAAGTTATTTCCCCTCAAACTTTTCCGGTCCCTAAGGTAATCAGATCACACTTATTCAAAATTTGCTGCATCAACATGCATTTGTGGTCATTTATTAGGACTGCAGAGGTTTTGATGGAATCATCTGAATTGAGGTGGCGCAGGATAAAAGTCAACATTTTTCTTTTTGAGACTCTCCTGCTCAGAAACACAAACATTAGTAAAATATAATACTGTACTGATCCAGTTTAACTGGATTGTGTGTAAGATACAAAAACCCAGCAGTGTTTTCTGTGCTTAATTGCAATATTATTTGACACAAATTGCCCTAAATACAAGGAACAGTAAAAGTTAAACAGCTTAGAGAGCGATACAAATCAAAGAGGTAATTCTTCCTAACAAGATAAGAGAGCACTCATAGCCAAAACAAATTTACATTTGATAAATGAGATTTTCAGTGTGCATGTACAACTTTGAGCTGCTTAATTAGTTTCACAGCCCTGGAAAAGCATTTCAGTACACATGCGCCACACAATAATAACAGCTTTTTCTGAAATAAATATATTTCTGGTCTCAACTAATGTTGTTTTCTTACAGTTTGGCTCTCAGTCTATTTTCCCTAAGTTTGATCCCAGGGAAGTCATGGCTCCAGCGCAGTGTTAAACAGTGTTAAACTCTTGTTCTCTTCTCTAATTTTGTCAATATCCCAGCTCCACAGGAGCCTCTTTTTGGCTGGCAGTGTGGGAGGCTGGAGAGATGTGGATGATGGGGGCGTGTACAGAGCTCAGAGGCTTGACAACATCTTCTGAGACTTCACCAGTAAAGATCTGGATCAGAGAGGCAAATATGGCTGTCTGCTGCAGCTGCTGCTGCTGCTACTGTAGTTTCTGGACAAAAGGCAGCACAGCCATGCTGAACAACACAGCCACCTAGCAAAACCTAGTGTATAAAACCTGTTAGACCAACATAGATTTTATGATAAAGCTGGCTGACAGAGAAAACCTTCCTGGTTAAGCTTGTTAAGATGATAGGTGGGGGCATAAAAACACAAAATGTTGGCGACTAGCTAAGCTGTGTATCTTAAGGTATCTCTTCAGAACCAAACTGTGCATTTCCCAATCAGTGGCAGTTTTCAACCGCTTTACCCAATTTGCTAAATTCCCAAAGGCACATCCCTACACTTAGCCCACAGTCGATTAAAGGAAATTGGGTAAAGCAGTTGAAAAACTAAAAAATGGCCACTGATTGGGAACCGCTCACTGACGTTCTGCAGAGATACAAAATCTCGACAACAAAATTACTGGTGAAAACAGTTGTTGATGAAGGGTTTTTGTTTAAGTCAACAATAGGAAGAAGAGAAGAGAACATTTTACATATTTACAATGCAATAAGAACAAATTAAGAATATGATTGTTGAAAATGAAGAAAAATGTACAAAGAATATGATTGGTTGAAATAATCCAATCATAGTCAATTATATCAGGTATTGATCCACTTGAGCTATGAGTGGAAACTAAACCGATAAATAGAAATGCTTTACTAGTGGGTTAACCTGTGGCAATATGGATATGAATCCATACCAGCTTTTGCACCTCGCCTGCAAATTAGGAGGAAATGGTGGAAACAATATAAAAGAGAGGCAAAACGTAAGTCTGAGAGTGAGCGGAAGGGAACAAATGTGACGAGAACGGTACACGAAGGTAAGTGTGGCCAAGTGTGTCGGATTATTTGCTTGCGCAGACCGGGTGTGAATGCCAAATCCTCTGAGAAAATTGGTTGTGCATTGGTTACCGGTTGCAACTCATTCCAGACTGGTTCACCTGCCGCATGTACTTCAGTTTCTCTTCCTCTGTTAAAAGCCCGCCGAAGCTCCAAAACTCCTTTTCCGGCCTTGTATATTGGTTGGCTGCTCAGACGCTGCCTGTTGCACGCAGGCGCTGCCCCACACACACCCCGTACACTGCACGAAGACTCGCACACACAAACAACGCACACACCTAGCGGGATCAATGCCAGGGGAATTATTTTCTCTTTTTGTTTTTTTTTTGTTGTTGTTGTTGTTGTTGGGTGTGTGAACAACTTTTAACTTTAAGAATGTTACCAAGAGTTGAATTTAAAGGGAAACTGACTTTTTTGTGTTTGTTTTTGTGAACAGAGGACTCTTTGCCATTTCATTTTCAATGTACTTGTTGATCTTGTCTAGATTGAATTGAACAAGTGGAAAAGCATGTGGAAAGCCTCTTTCTCAATGAATTAATGCTTGTTTTTTTATATATATATATATAAATGCTGTGAAAAGTGTGTGTTAGTGTGCATGTGACAATTTATGTATCGGTGGGTTTTTTGAGCTTTTACCGAGAATTGATCATTTGACTTGGCAAATATTTGGATTCTTTGCCTTGTCTGGTGCCCGAACAATTTAATTACTTACTTTAAATACTACAATTTAACCTTGGGGGGCCACCACCATTACAAACCAACTCACCGAAATGCATCCTATTGTATATTGTACATATGACATTATTCAAATATATACACAACATACAGTACACTTACAATTTATAACTGTACATTGCACATATCCCAAAGTGAACTTGAACTAAGCTACCCACTTGTGCGCGAATACAGTCTTTCTGTAACAACATGCTAAAAAAGCTCTAAAATATGACCAATGAATAACTAAAGCATGAAGAATTCCCAATTTTATATACTCATAATGTTATTTCAGGAGCTCAGTTTTTTTTTCTATAGTGTTATTTTCAGTAACTACAATTAGATGCCATTTTCTTCAGTAAAACTGACTAAAATAATTAATATGATATGGACAAATACAGACAAAATCTACAGGGCATTTTTTTTCCAAACACGAAAACAATGAAAAAAAATTGTAAACAAAATTATTTCGTGACTGTGCATGGAAACTGTGGATACCTTTCCTGAAGAATACAAGTGGGAGGAAAATACCAGTGTCAGTGCATTCCGACATTCCTTCCCAGAGAGTTTGAATGGTGTTTGCTGCCAATGATGTAGGAAAGCAGAAGTCGGCATTGGAGGTGGGCTCTTGTCTGCTAAAACATTTTAACTAGAAGTACTTTGTCAAGAAAAAGTGGAGTGGTGAAAAATGATGGAAAGCCACCAAGCCGATCAAAGATTTCACTCTCCTGGACAAGCTCAGGGGCTGTCACAGCAGAATAATATGAGTAAATGGAAACACATTAAAGAGAGGAATGACAACCCAGTGTGAATGGGTAGTG
This sequence comes from Sinocyclocheilus anshuiensis, assembly GCF_001515605.1. Classification (NCBI taxonomy): domain Eukaryota; kingdom Metazoa; phylum Chordata; class Actinopteri; order Cypriniformes; family Cyprinidae; genus Sinocyclocheilus; species Sinocyclocheilus anshuiensis. Next base: position 244,617 of record NW_015548273.1, read on the forward strand.
GCGAGTGAGTGCTGCAGCGCACAGAAAGCGGTGTGAGACTGCTGCTAAGCAAATGTTATAGCGCTATCCTGCAGTATACTGAGATCACAAAGCGTACTATATGTACCCAAAAAGGATCACTATGAAAGTGCAGAACTAATGTATGCAAAATGAGAAGAAAAAGCCATGGAGAGAATGACAGGTGAGTCAAAGATGACGCACTCTAGGAAACTCATAAACAGGGTGAGATGAGACGTGAATGTGGGAGAGATGAAAGGTTATAGGAATCAGACACTTCTCCTGCTGCTTCTCATCTTTTTTGTTGACTGACAATGCAAGAAGTGACAGGACAGCAAAGCAAGACAAAGAATCTTGTCAAAGGAAAGCACTTAAATGTTTGTACCTGTTTTTGATTTTTATTCCCACCTTCAACAACAAGATGATTAATGGAAGCCAAAGACAGGATGAGACAGCAAAATACAAAAGTTAACCATTAGACTTGTCTTAATGGATCTGAGCCATAAAATCAACCAATACCTGTGTGGATTACTGACTCACCATCTACAGTCAACACTAGATGTTCCAGATGCTCAGGCAGATGTTTAGGAAAGTGTTCCATATTTTTATTTCTTCGTTTTTGACAATGGATTGGGGACGTTTTTGGAGCAGGCATGCTGCCTTAGTAACATCACAGCATTAGATAAATGGACTCTATCAACATGCATTACTTGAACTTCTTTGTTAGCTTTATCATTCACCATCCATGTATCTTAATATTAAATTTGAGACATTACATTCAAAATATCTGGATGAAATGTATGTTATTGATCTTCATGTGAACTATTCATCCATGCATGTTTTTTTAATAAATTATACATATGTCATAACTCAATGTTCCAGTGAAACAACAGACTTTTCTGTGGTGGTGTATGTTGTATTTCTCCAAACATTTAGTCCTCTTAAACCCCGGTCCTTTCTGACAGTCGAACTGTATTCAGCTTACATTCAGCCAATCTGCCTCCATCCAATCAATCCAACACATAAACAGGACCAAGTCTCCGGCCTTTTTTTTTTTTTTTTTTTCTAAAATCTATACATCTCCATATGGTAGAAAAGATCTGTTGATACTTCTATTTCATCATGACTTTAATAAAAACACATAGTCCCACTCCAAACTCATGCTATTGTTTGAGCTAATCTTGTTGCATCAGGTTGCTCAAACAAACAGCAATGTTTTTAGTGTCACTCTCTTTACATTTGGGGGGCTTAACCTTACAAAAGGCTCACTTACAGTCTCTTCAATTTAAACTGGGATAGAAGTAAATATTTCGAATGAAAAGAAAAAAGTCTTTAAGGCTTTTTATCCTCTAGATGTTACGTATCCGGTCCATGAACTTCCGTCTGCTAGCCATCAGAGGTCACCCTTTCCATTTTCATTGACTCTCGCACTACACACTGTTGCATAGCACCCCGGACTACATATCCCATCATTCATTGCACTGATTGCACACAGCACTGATTGCACACAGCTGTTTCATATCACTCACTCACAATATAACACTCACTCAAACAACCATTCTCGGCCGAGTATTGCTTAGCCGGTTATTATTCCTAGTTCCTGTTATCCTGCCCGTGTTTCCTTGTTTTGCCTTGCCTTGTCTGTTTTCTCGGTTTCTGATCTTTGCCTGTTTTCCTGGATTTATCCCTCTAGTCTCGCCCCTGTGATTCTGTCTGCCGATCGTTGACCTACGCTAGCCCTAGGACTATTCTTGTGTTTTGCCCGCCATATACCTGTTTGCCATTGTTCGACCCTGCCTGTTATGACCACGTCTCTTAAATAAAAGCTTGCAGATGGATCCACACGTCTCGTCAGCCCCGTTACACTAGACTAGGAAAAACCTGAAAAAAAGTAAAAGATCAGAAATAAAATGTAATTTGGTCCCAGGTATCTTAAAAACCATGTTTAAAACGAAGCAATCTCAGTTCGTATTTGATTTTTCTTCTCACTTCTTCAGATTTGTGCCACATTGAATAACTCAAAAATAATAAAGTAACACCCAGCCGTCAGCAGCGTGGACCTTGAATTTGAGTTTATCTGCACATTTGTGGATGAGACAGAGTGAAAGAGAGAGCGGGAATCCAAAAGTGTGTCTGAATATTAATGCAAGGTCTTGACAGTTGACTCTGCCTGGGGAGACAAAGAGAAAGAGGCAACGACCAACAGACCAATAAAGAAACAGGTTGTCATTAAAGCATTCAGTTTGATTTCTATTGATTTTTTTTTTATTATTATTCTAGTTCCCATCCTGTTCCCATCTTGTTTTTCCTCCATCACTTTGATTGGGGCTATATGTTTGATCACATACTCATCGTTGATTATCTTCGAGCGTTAAGATGATGCTCTTGTTATTAAAGAAAGTACACTACGATCCCCAGCGACAGCTGTTATGATTGTGAAAAGCGTCCAAAAGCACTTAAAGACCAGCCCACGTAAGCAGATAATTGACATGGTCCTCTCTGGTCGTCCCTGTGATGAAAAGCCTCCCTTGTTCCGTGTCCTGGTACAGCTGTCATTTACAGAGTGTGTCACATTCACCCTGGGAAAGACAAAGCAATTAAAGGCCTGCCTCTGTTTTAAAAACCTTTATAGTTGACAGCTGCAATCTATCATTATGTTTTACATTGCAGCTCACCTGCCACTAATGTTATGCTTTCATTTTAATTACAATTCTTAAAATATTTGCAGTGCAAGAATCCAAAATAACACAGATTGATTGGGATCAATTAATAATGACCACGTGATACAAGCAGCTTGTTTACATGTATGAATGACCTGTAATCTACTGATAAATGTCATTTGGTTGGTGTTTGACTCCATTAGCACTACATTTTTATTGTATTTGATCTAATAAATCAAGCTTTTATTGCCCTCATTTGTAAGTCGCTTTGGATAAAAGCGTCTGCTAAATGACTAAATGTACATGTAAATGTAAATAAAAGGTGCCTAGGTGAGCATAAAAGACTACTTTCATAAAGTTTATTTGTTTAGCACTTTTCACAATACATATTGTTTCAAAGCAGCTTTGCAGCTTTTCTCTTATCAGCCGGAGATGAATGTGCTAAAGTAATGTCCATGTGGCAGTAATATAACATATAATATAATTATATAACATAATTCAAGTGATCATATATCATAAAAATCATATATTCAGTCAATGAACAATGCTGATTACAACTTGTAATTGTAAAGATTTAAATATAATATCCTTTTAATACCCTTATAATATAAGGATAATATTTGACAGTTTTGTATGTCGATTCGAAGTTGGCGTCAAGTATTAAGTACGCATGTATTAATATAGTATGTTGGATAGAATATTAATCACACAATTTTTAAAGATGGAAACTATTAGGTTGTTTACTTTTATCTAATTAGGTAAATACACAGCATAGAGTGTTATTAAAAAATTATTAAACCCAAACTTTTGAATGGTAGTGTAAAAAAACAACAAACAAACAAAAAACTACAATGAGAGAAACATCACATAACATTACTGCAACTTTAATGCATGTTAATTAGATATGACATGATAAGCCACTTGTTTAAACTATCGATGTATCATTCCTTTGTCTAATCTATGCTATTAAAAAGAAGTAATCAATGTTAAATGTATTTACTTTCCACAGACTATTTAAAAGTGTCGGTAACACTTCAGTTTAGGAACCAATTCTTACTTTTAACTAGTTGCTTATTAGCATGCATATTACTAGCATATTGGCTGTTTATTAGTAGGCCTACTTATAAAGCACATATTAATGCACATATTACTAAAGAAGCTGACTGAGCTGGGGGGATGAAGCATGGAAGTGACAAAAAGAGAAGTGGCAGAGGGAAAGGATGAGAGAATGAGAAAGAGGGGGGAAAAGGGAGCGAGAAGAGCTTCAGACGTGCTTTAGCCATCTAAGAAAAAGCTTATTTACTTTTCCTCCAAAACAGGTGCTGGTGCCAGGTTCACATCAGATGATCTCCTCCCAATGACAACAAAAAGGTTAGGCACGTCTCTGAACCCTAAACACGTCTTTTCGTCAACATGACTTGCACTATGAAATGAGTCTATGAGCAGTGAAGCAGTTGGCCTTTAATCTAAAACATATTAGTGGTGAATCTAATATAAACGTGAGCATTCTCTCTCTCAGGTTCAGCTGTCTTCACATCTCCTGCAGCTCACACGGATCAATATCTACCAATGTTACATCTGAGAACATCGATTTGCTGCTTGCTATACTTTCTCTGTTCTGGTCATCTCCATGAACACCATGAGTCCTTATCATCCCAAGTTTTAAACGCACTCAGTCTTACACATCTGCAAAGGCCTTTTTGGTGCACTGGTGCCATGCTTGCCCAAACATGTAGCTTCCTTTTTATGTTTTAAGAAGAATGTGAAAGTTGATGTGTTAGCTTAGACTATACCGATACAAATTTAGAGGTTGTTTTTTAATGTTAAACATTTTTTAATGTTTTTTAAATAAGTCTCTTATTCACAAAAGCTGCATTTATTCAATCAAAAATACAATAAAATGATGTAATAATCTGAAATAGTATTACAATTTAAAATATTTAAAAATGTAATTTATTCCTGTGGCAGGAAAGCTGAATTTTCAGCAGCCATTACTCCAGACTTCGGTGTCACGTGATCCTTCAGAATTAATTCTCATATACTGATTTTGTGCTCAAGAAACATTAATTATTATCAAAGTCAAATGGTCAAATATCAATGGTCAAAGTCAGTTAGCTACTAGTAAATACATTTCTTTTTCAGGATTCTTTGATGATAAGAACATTCAAGAGAACAGCATCTTCTGAAAAATGATTAATGTCTTTAATGTCACATTTAATGTGTCAATGCTAAATAATAAATGTATTGCTTTCTTTTTAAAAAATACTTAAGTCAAACTTTTAAAGCTACACTCTAAAAAATGCTGGGTTAAATACAACCCAGT
>NW_015548273.1:249733-251927 GCF_001515605.1 Sinocyclocheilus anshuiensis
TTGACCCAGCGGTTGGGTTACTACCCAGAAGGTTGGGTTAAACATTTAACCCAACCGCTGGGTCAAAACAACCCAATTGCTGGGTTTGTCCCTATTTTACCCAGCACTGGGTTGTATTTAACCCAGCATTTTTTAGAGTGTAATAATTACACAACGACCCATTATTTAGTCTTAAATAACATCACTAAATTATAAGTAAATATTTCAATTCAGTATATTGAGAGCTTTAGTTGTTATTGATAGTTATATGTTAGTTTTCTTAATAAAATGTACAAAAAAATGTCAACTGTGGCAAAAGGCTTTGTGGGGGGAAACTACAATGAGAGAGAAACAATGCATAACATTACTGCAATGTAATGCATGTTAATCAGATATGAAATTATACTAGCTACACTAAGCCACTTGTTTAAACTATCGACGTGTCATTCCTTAATCTACGCTATTAAAAAGAAGCAATCAATGCTAAATGCATTTTTATTTTCCACAAACTGTTTAAAAGTTTGTTAAAATAACAGTACATCAACAGCATTTCTTATTAACTACAACTACCAATTTTCCCTTTAGGCTAAAATAAAAAGGAAAAAGATATAAGAGACCTCAAAGGAACCGTTTTAAGTACTATCATTGTTCCTTTTTCCTGAAGTGTAAGAGGCTTTCCAGTGACAATGGCGCATAGTGGGGGAAGAGATCGATTTTCTATGCAAACTGACTGTTTACATGCCACTAATGAATAGAAGTCATGGTGTGACTGTACCTCAATGGTTAATCATCTGGAAGACATGGATAACTAAAACACAGGCCATTCAACTCCAGCCACTGCATGAAAGAGCTTTAATGGTTCCTGGAGTGCGGAAATTTCTTCAGACATACATGACTACTGTGAAACTGCTGCTTCTCGAAATGCTCTATTTAAGGGGAAATCAAAGAAGATGTATAGACAGAACAGGCGACAGAGAATTTATTTAAGAGCCAGTATAATGAATGCAATTACAGTGTGGAAAATCTAGAACGATTACCAGAGAAACTGATACTTCTAAGTAATAGCTGTATAATTAAATAATATATAATTAACTATAATTAATTAATCATGAGAACCTCCAAACACTCTACTGTAGCATACTGTATTCAGTCTGCCACAATATCCATTTTTGGGTGAACTCTTCTTATAAGTGCACAATAGACCTGATAGGAATCAGATAATGGTGTATCATGTGGATTTCACAATAATTTCAGTGAAAGGATTTACCTCAGTGTGATGAAGATTATTAGAACTTCACCCCATTCTCAAGAGGCCATAATGGCATATAGATTTAAAAAGATAAAGATTTCACCATAGACCTTTTAGTATCAAAAGACTTTAGCACCATCTTAATACTCATTGACCTGCTGTCTGGCTATAAAGCCATGTATAGAGATTGAAAATATTATTTCCAGCACTGCATCAAAGATACACAATTTGCATCGCATACCTGGAAAGCTCTTGGCAGACTATTGCAAATCAATGTTACTTTCACTTCTAGCTAGAAATGCTATTCATTGGACAAAGAGTAAATCAAGATATTGGATGCTATTGGAGATCAAACAGACCAACTTATAGAGGTCCTGTTGGATTCTCAGTGCTGAGACAGAAGGATTATCTTCAGTGGGTGAGAGGAACATTTTTTTTTTCCATTTTGCTTTTATTACTGACTTCAACTGAAACCACCCTAATCGTTTTTGAATGATAAATCAACATATTAGAATGAAGGATCTGAAGGATCATGGGACACTGAAGACTGGGGTAATGGCTGCTGAAAAGCACAGGAGCAAATTACATTTTAAAACAATAAGATAGAAAAGTTACCTTAAATTGTAATAATAGTTCACAGTATTACTGGTTTTACTGTTTTCTGCTCAAATAAATGCATCCTTGATGAGCATAAAATCAGTAGTTTATATATGATTATTTTATTACATTTGCTTGTAAATTCTACAATGACTGGATATCAGGCATATAACATGCATTACCCCTTTGAAAAGACTGAATTAAAGCCAACTTATCCAATTCAGTCTCACTCTCATGTGCTTTTACGTTTTACTGTAGTCACTGAAAACTTCCCTTCACTTACACAGCATATATTTTCTCTTCAAGCCTGAGCTTTAAACCACTGCTGATATACAGTAAGGCATTTTATCACTGCCCTCACCCCCCCCC
>NW_015548273.1:252000-278851 GCF_001515605.1 Sinocyclocheilus anshuiensis
ACAAACCTTTTCTTGGCTGATTTGTCAGCTTTTCTTACACTTACAGGTGTTCCCTGACCTTTTACATGCTGAGCAATTGGTCGCAATGCCTCCCAGGGAGCTCTGTGGTTTCTTTATATGCCATGCCTTGACAGACTGCATATGGCATTGAACAATAAAGGAACAGATCACTCAAAAATAAAAATTGTCATGAACTCACCCTCATGTTGATCCCAGACTGTATGACTTTACTTCTGTGGAACACCAAAGCACAAGTTATGAAGAATGTTCATGATGCTCTATTTCATACAATAAAAGTGGATAGGGACCACTGTTTGCCAAGCTCCATAAAATGCACAATAAAAGCAGCACAAAATGTATTGTACAGTATATTCCAAGTCTTCAGAGCCATATGAGTTTTAAGCTAGCTATTTTAACAAATCATTCACTGAAAAATCAGCTTGACAGTTGTGGTCAACCTCCACTTTTTATTGTATGGTTTAAAAGGCACTTAAAAGGGTCATAGGATGCCCATTTTCCACAAGTTGATATGATTCTTTAGGGTCTTAATGAAAAGTCTGTAACATAGTTTGGTTAAATTTTTCCTTCAGGGGCCTCTTCCTCTACTCTGAGAATGCAGAAGAAAAGATCTTCACAGGCTGGCAGAAGGAATCTACAGTTTGCTTTGGCAGCCAGTAGCTGTCAGACCATCAGGACCAAGACCAAGTGAGAAACTCTGTGTAACTACACACACTTAAACAGCCAAACACAGGAGGAGCCCCATGCTTCATTTATTCAGGATGATTCATCCAGTCCAATTCTGACCAAGAAACACGTGTTTGGCTGTAGTTAAAGGGGTCATAGGATGCCCATTTTCCACAAGTTGATATGATTCTTTAGGATCTTAATGAAAAGTCTGTAACATGGTTTGGTTAAAATTTTTCAATGGTAGTGTAAAAAAGCCTTTTTTACCCTGTCAAAAAAACTCGTAAAGCATTTTCCTTTAAATGTTAATGAGCTCTGCTGACCCCGCCCCTCTCTTCCGAGCTGCTCTCAGAGAGACTGTTTACTTCAGCCACATTCATCGTGACACTACATACACTTCTTCTGTAGATGAGGCTGGATCATGAATGATTCGCGCAAACATAGATGCATTTATGTAGATCGGGGGCGCATTCCCTTCAGAAACAATGTAATCCACTGCGAGTTCAGCGGCTCAGATGTCGGGAGTAAATGACGACTGCTATGTTCATTATTACATTCAACAACAGAACACCTCAATCACTTAGGAGTCATTCTTGTCTACATCTGCTCCAGCGGTGAAACAATGGCGGACTGATGACAGCTCACTCAGGGCGGGTCTAAGGTAAGACGCCAGTCCAGTCTGTGCTGAAACGCTACTGTCAATCAAACTATCGTGGCAGGGGCCTGTCTGTGTGACGTCACACAGACTGGCATCTGAGATCGGCTCGATTTGAGAAAGGGAAAAACATTTAACCAGATTAAAAAAAAACACTGGGTGGATTTTTATCATTATAAGGTGGTTGCGTACACACGCTGCCAACACACATTTCAGTTCACTTTCAGTTCACTATTCACTTGTAAAAGTGCATGTAGCATCCTATGACCCCTTTAACATTCAGTAATATTATCAGTTTGACTACACTGACACTATTGGATGAGAACAAAACTAAATTCAGCTGGATAATGACAACTGTCTTCTGCAGAACTGCTTTATAGCTGAATCGAATGTTTTATAATTGATGAACAACATCAACACTGTTATTGGACTGAACTGAATCAACAATGAACTGGCTTGATCTAAATAACAACATAAGTTGCTTAAATACATCAGTTAGAGTTAGGATACAATTAGTAAAAAAGGATAAAAACACATTACCCATCTTTTTACATATAAGCTAATTAAACAAAAATGTAATAAATTGTAATAATTTAATCACAATGACAATGAATGTAGAATTCACTATTTGTACCTATTAATGTTTTAAGAATATAGAGACTACAAACTAAGAGTTGCAAATGATTTATAAGTACTTTATTACTATATTCTTATTAAAAAGTGTTCCCACAACCTTCTGTAGAGCTGCTTATGGCTGAATTTAACTGGTTTCATAATCTGATGAACTTTGCACTGTTATTGAACTAAACACTGAACTGACTTGAATAATGAAGAATGAAGAACTGTTCCATCTTTGTTCCATAACTGAAGAAATTAGCAACATTCATACTGTTATTTTCTTGTTTATTACTGTGAGGCTGCTTTTAAACAATCTGCATTGTATGAAGCACTGCGCTATGTAAATAAATGTGACGACATATGAAAATGAGCAGCTTGGCATTCTGCTATTAATATCCCTTTTGTGTGAAAATTATGACAGAAATTTTATTTCTAGGTGAACTGTTCCTTTAACCTCGCTGAGGGATGATAAATCATAGCCACTAATACCTTGTCCAAAGTCTCTATTCTAAAGTGACATAATTATCAGTAATATACACCATTAGACAACAAATTGCAACATGAGAGGTGACAGAACACAGTAAGAAAGATGAAAATGAAACAGAAGTCAGTTTGAACTTTCCTTACTGCAGTAATACAAAAATAGAATTCCTTATGGGAAAGTGTCTTCAAGGTGATCAAAGGAAGGCAATATTATAGAGGACGAAAATAATAGTTAAAAAAGAAAAGAGGAGGAAAGAAGATCTGTTTAGAAGGGCAGTGGTGAAATCCATTTACCTCAGCGAGTAATCCTTTTTCTCCTCTGTCTCATAATCACAGACAAATTCTCAGAGAATGAAAAGAACATGGAGTCAGCAAAATCTATTGCTCACTTCATATGGTCAAAGCTCAATATATTCATATCTATTCAATCTTTCTGTGCCCCCTTGGCACGACAACACCTCTGCAAGTGTGTGTGTGTGTGTGTGTGTGTGTGTGTTCTCTATTCCTTTTAGTTAAGTCACTGAGAGTTTAGGCTTTTTTTTTTAGGCTTTTTTTTTATTATTGAGTTATACAGATGCAATGGGTCATAAATATAGATGTGGACGCAGTTTGTGTCTTTTGAATATGGAGAACACACTGAGGTGAGAGGAACGAGACACATCTTCTCAGTTTGAGACGTAATAAAGATGCCGGTCGCCTTCTCCATCCCTGTGTGCCTGTAAGCGACCATGTGTCCTTGCTCACCCTTCTGCTCCATGCTGTTTGTGGAGGGAGGTGAATGAAAACACATTGTGAATCAATTTTTAAACAAGAGAGAGAAAGACTGAGATATGATCTTATTTCTTCAGACTGCTCGCTGGCACAGAGGAAAGTCCTGCAGGGAATGTGCGCCACCAATTTCCTGAGAGCAACAAGAGGAGGTCTGGCACAGAGGTTTGGTCTGAACAGTGTCGGGCAATTTAGTGTAATGCGATGGCGCATTGGATGATGGGCAATCTTGGATGTAATCGTAAAGAAAAACTGCACAATATTCCTAAACGGTGGTGATGAACGAATGAGAGGGGAAAGAGCGAGCAGTTTAAAGTATTACAAAACATAGCAATCTCCTTGAAGACTACAATTTACCTTTGCTAGCGGTTATGCAATTACCGGGGGAGGGTAATGTAATTGCTAGGCCTGACTAGGATGGGCGATGGGAAGAAAGAATGACAACATTAATGATTTCTCAGCACTAGAAAATCACAAGCTATCTATCAGACCATCCCGGCCTAGTAAACAAGTCTCAAAGCTCTACAGAATAACTCAAGGCTGACCACATAATGAGCTCAAAGCCCCTAACCTTGTCACAGACTCCTTTTCCTACATGAATTGGCTCAAGGGAGAAAAAAAGTAAATTGGTATTAGTCAGCGCGTGCTATGCACAGAGGGGACAGAGAGGCACTATATGTATCGATTACCCTAGGGGCCCAAATGGCCAGATTGCTTTGGAAGTCTTGGGCCGCACAGACTAACACTTTGGAGGTCCCCAGTTCATATTTCAACCCTGATACTGGGGTTCAGTATTCAGTAATTCATTATTAAATTACTGACAAAAATGTTTGTAGAATTTTTTTTTTTTTTTTTTTGAATAACAGATACATAACGAAGTTAAATGAGTGAAAAAATACTGTGAAAAAAAAAACATTGCAACATTTTTATTTTTTTTTTATTTGTTTATTTAATAATTTTAAAAAACATTAATTCATTCATGTATTCACTCATTACATGGGATAGGGTTAGGGGTAAATGTTTATACATTTTATACATTGGTAAAAAAAACAATATGACACGACAAATTATTTACATTATTGAAATTATTTTTTTCATGTTCTTGATAAAAGTCTCTTTATGCTCACAAAGGCTGCATTTATTTGATCAAAACAGTAAAAACAGTAATAGTGAGAAATATATATATAATATGACAATATAACATATGAAAAGCTGAATTTTCACTAGCCATTACTCCAGTCACATGATCCTGTCACATGATTCTTTAGAAATCACCCTAAGACACATTTCGTATCACTATTTTTGTGCAAACCAACTTTAGCATCACACGATCCTTCAGAAATCATTCTAATCTGCTGATTTGGTGCTCAAGCAACACTTTTTAATATCAAGCTTGAAAATTTGTGTTGCTTAATATTTTTGTGGAAACCATTATATATTTTATTCAGGATTCTCAGATGAATGGAACGTTAAAGAAATGGTCTGAAATAGCATTTATTGGAAAAAGAAATCTTTTGTAACAGTATAAATATCTTTGCCATGTTTAAGGCATCCTTGCTGAATAAAATAATACATTTCTTATACAGATTAAAAAAGTATCACCAGATAGGCTAGCATGTATTTCTGCAATATGAATTCATGTTTATTGGAAAGCATTATCTATCGCTGGGTTGCTGGGTAGAGCTAAAAACCACCATCCAATCTTCAATAGGTACTTCTGTTTGTGAGAAATCATGAATATGAATGAATAAGTGTCTGCTGTGGTACTGAATACTGTAGAGCAGTGACATCAAACCATCTAATATACTGAACTATACAAGGTTGATGACAGTCATAGTCAGCCACAGTCAAAAGATTGTGTACATTTAGCTGATGTGATGGTGCAATCAAAGACAGCTCAAGAAACATCAACATCCTGTTTATCACATCCTTCGAGCGAGCGTACATAGGCAAAGGCATGCATGTCCTTGAAGAACATTCTCCACAGCCTGCAATGCATATTATAGACTGATTGGTGATATTAATAATGAACTTCCTCAATAGAGAATAGGCACTGCCATTTCAATCAGGGAACAAATCAAGACTGCTGGTGGCTACAGTAACACAAGACCTAAAGAGTTCAATCCAGAAATCCCACACTGCTTATACAGTATTCCAACAAGTGAGAGTAGTTTCTACTGTAGTACAATCCATTCCCATCCCAGTCTATTAGATATGGCTGACAACTGTATTACCCTGAGGAGAGTATAATAAAAAGGTCAGATTCAGTCCCAAAATAAAAAAATTAAAAAATGTGCAAAATAATGTGGGGGAAATGAAAGGGAATGGAATAATAATGAATTGCTGGGTGTTGTAAATTTCATCATGGCAGAGTAGAAACCTGTCTCCTAGCAACAAGCATCTCCCCGCGTGTAGCTCTCCTCAGCATTTGTGAGGCCGAACTCACAGGGGCTTAATTAAAACAGAACAAAACAGTCTCAGGTTTACAGTAATTGTAAAGCTAAGAGATCTAGCCTTTGACCTTTCATTCCGATCCTAGCAATTGTTATTGGTGCATCACAGAATGAAACAAGGCATTGTCTAATTTTTTTTCCAGCACTTTGCTGACCTCAAGAACCATCAAGTCCTGAAGAGAGAAAATTATCTGGGACAATTGCCACTGGTGTGATTATTTCAAACGACGAAACATTATATTTTGTCTTGTATATTCCATATCAAACATTTCACTTAAAATAGACTTTCATCTAGTTTTAGAAGTGGTTTCTTAAAGTAATATTCTAACTGCAAGCAGGGCTTGGTTAAATGGAGAATATTGGAAATTCTAATATAGGAAATGTAATGAATAATTAGCAATCAGCTAGTCATTATTGCAAAATAACCCAGCTCAAAACAAGTCTACAATGCACAATCCGGTCATTTTAATAAGTGAATAATTATTTTCATGTTATGGACTATAACTATAACTATAAATGATCAGTATTAATATGACATAATATTTCAACTAAATAAATTAAAAATAGAAAAATAAAATATCAAAATAGAAATTATTGCTTTTATTCAGCTAGAATGCATTCAATTGATCAAAAGTGACTGTAAAGACATTTAAATGTTACAAATAAATTTATTTAAATAAAATTTTTTAACTTTCTTTTGATCACAGAATTCTAAAAAAATAAATAAAAATGTACGACTGTTTCCACAACAATATTATGCAGCACGTGTTTTCAACATTGATTATTATAAATAAATGTTTCTTAAGCAGCAAATCAGCATATTAGAATGATTTCTGAAGGATCATATGACACTGAAGACTGGAGTAATGATGCTGAAAATTCAGCTTTCCCATCACAGGAATAAATTACATTTTAAAATATATTCAAATAGAAAACAGACATTTTAAATTGTAATAATTGTAATTTTTTTCCTGAAGTTTTGATCAAATAAATACAGCCTTAGATGAGCACTTCTTTCAGAAACATTAAAAAAATATTTCCGACCCTAAACTTTTGAACAGCAGTGTATATTATATGAAACCATTACATTAAAGGGGTCATATGATGCGATTTCAAGTTTTCCTTTCTCTTTGGAGTGTTACAAGCTGATTGTGCATAGATAAGATCCCTGAAGTTGCAAAGACTAAAGTCTCAAACGGTACATTAAATCTAAAATAGGTTGTGTTACAGCAATAGTTGGGTCAGTATACATATTTTCACAGAAAAAATCATTGCAGGTTGATAATAAGGAGACAACAGAAAAACCCTGTACACAAATTTAATCTTTTTTCCCCTTGAGATTCGCTTCCTCACCTCCACCAGCACTGTGAGCAGCTGCCACTGTGATTACAAACACAGTGTAATTTCTCAGAGTACAGACTTCATAACCGCATTACTTTCCAGGCAGACACCCTTGCACAATTATGAACCATCAATTCCTCCGACTCCAGTTTGTCAGCTTTTTTAATGAAACATTGCTTTCGCCGCCTCCCGGTTGATTAACTGAGAGTCCCATCCTTTTTCCCAAACCCATTCTGGCACAGCCCAAAAACAGCAGCATCTTGCGTGGTCTCATCAATGCCGTCTCCCCCTCTCCACTGGCAAGCAGGTCAAAAGGCATACTACCAAAGGCAGGGCATTAAGTAATGTTCTGTGACATTTGAGTTGTGTAAATTGAATATGCCTGTCTTTGCCCTTTTCTCATCCAGACTTCTAAATATAGGATGGAAATGGGACACTGTCAAATGCATAACAGCAACAGCACAGCATGACCTATTCACTATTACTCATCACAATTAGAGAGAGTGCAACTGAGTGGAAAAAAATGACATGTATTTAAGCACAAGCAGTACCAGTGTTTTGGCCTACGCTAACCTTTTCAGTGTTGAATAAGTTATAAAAGAACATCTGCAGACCAAAACCAAGCACATTGGACTCTAATTGAGTTATAAAAACTAATATAACAAGTGTGACTACGTAGAATCACCAATTCCATTACCAAGAAAATGACATTTACTGTTAGAGTGCCCGTGATTAAGGAAAAATCTTACTGGAAAAAAAAGGAAAGTTTTTATATGGTTTAGAAATACTTTTATATAATTTTCAAGAAAAGTAAAAAAAAAAAAAAAAAGTTTTAAAATATATTTTAAAGTAAACCGTATTTTTTAAATATCATTAATTCATAAAAGATATTTCAAATATTTTTAGTGAGTCATGAGTTTGACTTGGCAGACAAAAAATGTTAAAATGGAAAAAGCATGGATGCAGTTTTATTAAAATGCTTCATAAATAAATAAATAAATAAAGCCAAAATAATTAAGCTTTACTTTACAAATTGTTAATTTCCTTGAAGCTTTTTTGTTCGCTAATATATCAGAACAGGTTTTTTACTTGACAAATTACAAAACAAAACAAATAAACAAATTAATAAATGAATACATTAATCAAAATTAATTTTAATTAAATTAAATTCATTATAGAAGAGTTGTATTCAAGTCATTGTGCGTGCATTTTTAATGCATCACTAAAGAAATTAATAAATAAGATTAAAAAAATGGCATCACATTTTGCTGCAGTGCAGCAATGGAAGCTTAGGAGCACTTTCCAGACTCAAGTAATCAGTATTTATTTTTGAATGTAACATGCCAGATAAAATTCTGTCTCAATAAAGAAGAAAAGGGCAGGAACATGTTATTAGTACATGTCAATCATGTTAGTACACGCACAGCTCTTTTGTGTTCCTTAACTGCCATCGCCGTAATAACACCCTACATGAGCTCAGTGCCCTCTCCTTCATATATTCAATTCAATGGCCTTTGTCTTTTTTAATAACACACTGAAAGTATCAGTGGCTAATGTGGCCTTCATTGTGAACACTTTCATTAGCTGTTCTCCTCTGGTATCTCCATCCCTCTTAAGCTCCGTAAGATCCGCTGAGGGACTTATCTCAAATCCGGCTCGCTGCGGGATCGTGCCAGGCATTAACGACTTCTCTCCCTGTTGTAAATCTGCGAGGTCATTTCAATTAACATTTGCTGAGGTGTCCCAGCGCCTCATTCCCCGCCTAAAGTGGGCAACTCTTATCCCACTCTCTAAAGGTTGCATTTGCCATGCTTGGCTTTAAGTGCCAGTTTTGGCCTCCATAAAGAGCTGCCTTTTTCTCAAATGCGGTATTCATCAGTCTGCATAAAATGAGTTATGGATGAAATGATTAGCATTGTGCCCTTGATCAAATTCCTCAGATTTGTTTTCTAAAGTTTGCACTGTTCATTTTCGATGTTGAAAAATCTAGTCATGCGTAAAATTAATGCAAATGTGCATTTGTTGTGGCAATCAATCGTGCTTTAGGCATTTATGGCACCAAAATGTTTAGACACAGTCCATTTTAATGTTTTTTTTTTTTTTTTAACTCTTAATGAAAGAAGTTCATATGGTTGGAATATTGGAAAAAAATATGCTATTTTTATACATATTTAAAGTGTGTTGTGAAGGAGAAACATTCCCAACATTGTCCTGGTCCTGGTTCTTATTTTCACACTGTTAAAGACACTGACATTGTTCCAAAATTATTATTATTGTTCTTGTTTTTTTCTATTATTATTATTATTATATACTGTATATTAAATAAAAGCTTCTTCTTCACAACACATTAGAATGTTAAATTTTGCTAAACAAACATATTATGAAATTTGATTGTAGTATTAAATCATTATTATTAAAAATAAATAAAACATGTAAAATAATAAATAATAAAAATTCTAATTAAATTCCAAAAGGCACTGAAAAGCTCGACTGGCCCGGATTATGAAAACCTCAAACTACAATAAATATAAACCATATTAAAAAGAAGATATTGATATTCTTTTGATGTGTATGCATAAGGAATATTAAATGGGGACGGTGTTGGTATAGTCTATTTATGATAGCAATAAACGCAACAGTGACCACTGAACTGTATGCTGAGCAGATTCACTTCTCTTTAAGTAGCTATATGGAGCTTATTGCATTTTCTTTGGCAACTCTGTACATATTGAAAAATGTATTTCCTGAATGACAAATATCTATTCCAATAGACAGCCCTGCAATATTGGACAATATACAATAAACACATTTTATAGCACATAATCCTATATACAGTAAATTATAGTAATATTTATAATAGTTTTTCACACAACATTTACTAAAAAATGTAAACAATTATAATGCACCAGACAACTTAATTAAAATATATCAGGTACCAGTGAAGGTACAAATAAATATGTTTTCATGTTTTGCGATTCCTAGTTCAGTTTTCCCACTCATACAACTGACAAAGTCAAAAAAAAAAAGCACGAGTTTGCCATTCACAAATGTGACCATTTTCATGCAGTGATACCTTTTCATAATCTCCCAAAAATGTCCTCAATGGTCCATGGATCTCTGCCTTTGTCACTACCTCATCTTCATGATCTAGCTATGACAGCATCCACCAAAACTAAGCAAAATGCTCACTAGCACCATTTGGTGGACAAAAAATTAGGCTGCCACGAGACTTGTAGCAGAATTTCATGTTCAGAAACAATCATGCAATGTTAAAAAGCAAGTATTTGTTAGAACTCTTATTTCACACTTCCTTTTATTTTTTTTTTATCACCATAATACAACTTTAATCCCTTTTAACACTCTGCTTACTGTATATTCAGAGATGCTTTACCTAAAATGTGAAGCATGGACTGCATCATAAATTCACATCCTCTGCTTTCTCACAGAGGATGACATAAAAAAGGGAAATTAAATGTAAGTCGAGCAGTCAAAAGGGTCATTGCTATTGGTGCCCATTAACTTACTCCTAACGTCTTGCAGTTACTGTGGTAACCATTTGCTTTGTAAGTAAATCATTGCCTAAAATCTGCTGTGGAAGAAGTACAAGTAACCTTGTTTTACTGAATAATCCTTGTTTTTTTATGCATTTCACATTTTAAAAGGTTTACATTTAATTAACGGTGAACTAAATGTTGCAGAGCTCAGTTTAGGGAGGATAAACCTGCAACACAAGTAGGGTGTATTGATTGTTTGAGATTTATGACTGATTCAGTCAGATCAATAGAGAGAGTCTTGCTGTCGAGGTCAAATAAAAAGTGCAGTGAAGGTATCTAACTGAACGAACCTATATAAAGGTTATATGAAGGCGCCCTGGAGGCTGGTGCAGGACTGGGGCACAGGGAATACCTCCAGGGCGGATCAGGCAGTCCAGGGTGCCATGGCGGCACAGGGAGCTCAGGGGCAATGGCGGAGCAGGGAGCTCTGGAAGCCATGGCGGAGCATGCAGTTCGGGGAGCCATGGCGGAGCAGGCAGACTAGGAGGCCATGGCGGAGCAGTGGGTCCTGGAACCCTCTCTGGGATAAACTCGGGAACAGGAGCCCTCACTGGGCTAAACTCAGGGACAGGAGCCCTCACTGGGCTAAAAGCAGACCGCCTTCTCCTCCTTAGATTTCCCTTTAGGTTCGGGGTGAAAGGCGTGGTCGGCGGGCTTGACTGAACCGGCGGGCTTGATTCTGGGAGGTCCACGGGGCGATGGTATTCGGCCCCGAGCCAGAACAGAGAATTGATGGTGGCGTCATCAAATGCTGTCGCTGCGGCGAACCCGCAGCCATTTTTTTTTTTCTTATTCATGTAATTTTCTTTTGTAGTTTTTGGTTAATGTGTGTTTCTTATCTATTTCTCCAGGAGCCAGTGAGGACTCGATGTGGAGCAGGGGAGGCTAACTGCTTTCCTTCGGTGGTGTGTGCTTCACAGGGTGCCGTGTGTCTTGGTGCGATCTCTTTACTCTGTATGTGTGTGTCTGGAGAATTATCTTTATAATCTTGTGGGTGTGTTTCATGGGAGAGAGAATTTTATTGATGCTCTTATAATAAAGTTTTTTTTTGTTTTTTTTTGTATTTATACTCCCATCTCACTACATCTTATTTCCTTGCCCTCACTTGGTAAAACGTACCTGTGTGTCCTTATTGGGAGTATTTCCCCTGTGGCGTAGTCGGATGCTATGAATTGTGATTTAGGGTCTTTTAGACCTATGTGAGTGCCACATAAGCAAGCCAAAGGCGACAGTGGCAAGGAAACAAAACTCCACTGTGACAGAAATGGAGAAAAAACCTTTGGAGAAACCAGGCTCAGTCCTCTTGCCAGATGAAACCAACATGGTGTGGTTTAATTCCAGGCTGCAACACAGGTCAGATTTTGCAGAGGACTTGTCTGGTTCCCGTGGTCTTGTGCCAATGGTCGTCGAATAGTACAACATGGCTATGATTTACTAAAATGAGGGAAGAAATTAAAAAGTTGTATAAATGAATTCTTAATTTTGGGCCATGATTTAACTAAAATGAAAGAATAGTAAATTGTGTCCACAATTTACAATAACTAAAATGAGGAAACAAATTAACAGAACGAGGGGACAAATTCTTAATTCCCGCGAATGAATTGTTCATTCGTGGTCATAATAAATATATTTTGGTCCACATGTCATGTGGTGCTCTGTAATATTTAATCATGTTAAAGGTTTATCCGATGTATTGTAAGCTTCATAAAGAGGATATTATGAAAGGATAACAGACATAAATAAATTGTACATACAAACACTTTTACAAAAGGGGTCATGAACTGAGAAATAAAAATTCCCTTGATCTTTTCCCTTGATCTTCAGAACTCAAAACTTTCTCATTAGTCTAAAAACAGCTTAAGCCAATCTGCCAAAATGACAGCTTGTGGAATGTGCCGCTCTATGACGTAATAGAGCGGGTAAACCCCGCCTCCACAGAAGAAGATCAATGCCTGCTTATCCACTTAAGCTCGGGGCGTTTTTTGGTATTTTCGCCTAAATTTAACATACTCAAATTCAAATGTTTACCCTGCACACATACAATGGAGGAAATGAAAAAAAATGGTTTCATTGTAAAGAAAACCCTTTGAACTACAAAATATGAGTGTAATTCTTTATAAATAACATTATATACTTTTCAAATATTACTATAAACACAAAAAAAACATAGGCGCTTTTGGAGTTTTAAAACTAAGTATTTTTTTGAAAATCTGTAATTCAGGTTCTATTAGGCACAACTATCTGCAATTTACTTTGTTTGATGCCACTAGATGCCAAAAAGTACCAGAAAAAAGAATCTTTCAAATAACAGCTTCTAAACAGGAGTTACTACATTATTTGTGAAGCGAGTCAGAATGTCTATCTCTGCATCGAAATGTGTCATTGTGAGTTTCCTTTGCAAAAACAGGCTTTATAAAACACATTAACCCCACAATCCTACATTACTCTGTGCCATTAAAAACCAAAAGGAATGGTATTCTTTGTAAAGAAGACACTCCAAGCTTTCAAATGAACCCATATATGGGCTGATACCATATAAGGAAGGCTATGTAAATGAAGCATAAACATTTTTAACGTCATTTTGGACCCGTATCCGGGTCTGCAGAGTTTAACTGGATCACTGCCTGTTTAGCTCCACCCACTGATTCACGCACGTAGTGTAAATAACGAGAGAGACGAATGCAGGTCTAGACAGAAACCAAACGATAAAGATGCTCCGCAGAAAACAAGATGCTGTGTACTGCCAAATTGTGGACAAACACAGTCTTTGCATAACCTTCCATCGGATCCCAACATTAGGAAAGAGTGGATTAACTTTATTTTGAATGAAGTTCCAGACCACGTCAGTAAAAGGTTGGTCGTTTGTTCACTTCATTTCACCGTGTATTCGTTTGCAAACAAGGCACATTTTGACGCCGGATTTTCTGAAAGACTGAAATTAAAAGACGATTCTGTGCTGACTATATTGGATCCTACTGTAATGTCGCACCACACAAGTGTGAGTAACTGTTTTTATTAAGTGATCACTATTGCTTTTTCTGGTATTACAGATCGTTTGACATGAACTGAGTATTTATGCGTTTTTGACCTAAATCACAGCAGCGTCCATCTGTGAAGGATGTAGGCTGTCAAACATACACAACTGTTAGCAAATCATAGTGGTGGCCCTTTATTTCAGAGTCTGAAGAGTCAGAGTTCAGAGTTGCCTATTCAAACAGAGCGTTCTGATGAGGGGGGTCAGAACAGGGCAAAAAATAGCCTATTACTGCTAAAATATTATGTTTTTTGATGTAAAAATCTTGATAACATTATAAGTGGACCTCAGAGAACAGTACAAAATAATAAAAAGGCAGTTCATGACCCCTTTAAGATCAGCCACTTTTTCCTTATGTTAAAATCATTCAGAACAGCCAGAAACAGCACAAGGTTTTATGATACAATCCCCTCTGTGAAGTTAATAAGTTTCAGAAGTTCCAAATGAATAATTTTTCATCTTGGTTTCAATAAATGTTCATGATATGACTGCTTTAACATAATTAACACGCATTTCTAAAAGCAATAATTTCCAAAGCTGTTCTAAAGTGTTTTATCTTTCCAAAGGCCTATTTGAAAGCAAAACAAACAATATAGACCTATTAAAAACGGCTCTGCCATTCATCTCAGGCAAATATATCCGCAGACATTCCTCTAGGCCAAATAATTTCATACTGATTGTTCATTGTAATATCAGACTGTGTCCACAAGCATTTCAAGCTTTAGACACCATATCCCATTGAAGATTCTTTCCTTTATTCCTTGTCCAGCCTAAAGCAAATAGAAGAGAAATGATAGGTGACTTACCCGTCCAACATTGAGCCAATCCTGTCCAAAGTTATTGCTGCATGCCACTGTCAGGTCAGCCTCAGGGCTGTGTAATCCAGGGCAATGCTTTAATTAAACACAGGTTTATAGGCTGTTTACACTGGCAGCGAAGGGGGTGGATAAGCTTATGCTTTTCTGGCAGGCAGCCGGTGGGGAACTAGATTACCCGTCCAACATTGAGCCAATCCTGTCCAACGTTATTGCTGCATGCCACTGTCAGGTCAGCCTCAGGGCTGTGCAATCCAGGGCAATGCTTTAATTAAACACAGGTTTATAGGCTGTTTACACTGGCAGCGAAGGGGGTGGATAAGCTTATGCTTTTCTGGCAGGCAGCCGGTGGGGAACTAGATTAGATCAAATGTTACATGAACAAGATTAAATTAGAGAGGAGGACAAAATCCCACGGACTACAGGTACCTTCACGGCTCATAGAACATGCCACATAGAAGATGCATGTTCTAGTTATCCTGTTTTGCCCTTGTCTTGTGAGCTATGAGCATTTTCTATAGTGCAAAAGCATCTTGTAAAACAAGGGGACAGTAAGAGGTGGAGGGGTGGGCCTTGTTTACTGCTAAAAACACCTTTAAAATCGCATGCCCTTTTCTGAACTAACAGATGTTCACTTTTTAATGGAAAAGCAAAAAAAATTAAAATTCTGTCATAATTAAATGTCGATACAAATCTGTGACTCATTTTCTACAGTTGAACACAAAGGAGTTCTGAAGAATGTACTGGCCGTTCTTCACTGCAGCTACAATGAATGAAGGAGATTCTAAAAAAGATAATATATTAAGATATTATCAAGTAATATGAGCACATAATATGAGTTCTTGTGAGCAGGGATTTCTGATTCGTGAACAAATTATTCATTGAGGTGAACTATTGTGGACTATTTCTATGATATTATTATGTGTTCCACCAAAGAAAAATGTCTTCATACCTTGTTTTGGAACAACATGAGGGTAAGTAAATGATGACAGAACTTTCCTTTGGGTGTTCCCAAAGGAAAGTATTCCTTAAATATTCCTTTAAATGTGAGCAGAGACAAACAGGCAGCGCTCATTGTATAGTGCTTGGCAGCAAGTGGGATCCAGATCAAAGAGCAGAAGGTGTGGGTGAAAGTCTCCAAAGAGCATCTAATTCTTGGCACCCAGGAACCCAACCACAGAGGGCTGACCGTAGTTCACTTCCAGTTGTTGTTGGCTACACTGGAGGGGTGAGGGGTATTGACTTCCTGCAGGGATGGGAGGGAGGAAGCTCTTATAGAATTGCATGTGCTGAAAGTGTTTAGAGTTGTAGCAGTGAACCCGGCAGGTCATTCATCATGGACTGTAAACCTCCCTTTGCAGTCCACTGTTTTCTGTGAGCTTTGACAACACTAGAGCAGCAATGCTACAGCTGCATTTGCTTGCATACATTGCACACTCTACATGTTGTAAGGTTTTTCAAGGGTTTCTTGATAGTATTAGCATCATAGGAATAATTATAAGCAGTAGCTAACCGCATACATGGTGTTCGAGTTGGGTAAAGTGTGGTTGTTTGTTTTCTGGAGTATATTCACCCATGCACGACTTCAGCTTAGACAAACACAAGGGCTTCTGAAACAGTGTTTGCGTCTTAAGTTAATTTGCATATGCGTGTTCATACACCATGATAGCACTGTACTCTATTTAACTTGAAGAATTTGGCTTTGTGCTTTTTTTATGCCTGAAATTCAGCAATTCAAATGCACATAATGGCTTTTTAATGGGTTTCGAATTTAGCAAAGCAAACAATCAAGACGACACCCATCTGGCCTCTAGAGGATCTCCAAAATAATGAAGAGAATTTTTCAAATGGCTCAGTTTTGTTAACACCATTCCAGATGAATTCTGATTATGTTTATCATACAGTATAGGAATCATACAGAATTTAGTAGGTCATGTTCTGATTATTAACATTACAGTTATTTAACAGCTTATCCTTTTAGTACTTGCAAAGAATAAATATATTAGAAAAAATAAGAAAAAGGATCCCACACACTACAGCTTGTATATACAATTTCTATATTAACTACTTTGGTCACTCAATTTTCATTGAAGACAGAAAGAATAAATATATAAAATATAAAAATGCCATTTAACTGCCAAATTACAAGCTAACTGTTAAAATCAATACATTTTCTTGCAAAATGTGTTTAATGATTTTTCAAAGTCTTTTCAGAGGAGGCATACATTTTATCAAATAACTGGTCTTAACTATATATTAAACAATATGCTAAAACAAAAAATATGGTTAAATAATTCAATTTAATTTCATAAAATACTACAGACAAAACACATAAGTGTATATTTCATTCGTTCAGGAATCGGACTACACTCTTCGCATATACTTTTGAATTTGTAAGAATGCATGTGTGAGAAACAAACATTCAACGTTATCTTTCAAAGGAATAGTTCTCAATTTTATAACTTATACTTATAACCATAATCTAATTAGGGTGATAAAAAAAATGTGACTCCTTATGCATGCATAACTCGTGCAGTGCAATAACGATGTGATTTGCAGCTGTCGCACTTTTCGTAATGTCATTAGGCTATAGCAAAAAGAAGACATTTTCATTATTTATTAATAAACTAGTGCTTTCTGAGTCAGTGTCGGGTGCAAAGATGAGGTTGCCGAATGCCGACGCTGATCGCCATCTCCACATGGCCGTGCCTTTAATAGAAATGCATCTTTTCATACGGACTACAACATTCAAGAATATTACAAAATCAAGTGGGCGAGTTTTCTTTATATTTATTTTATTTTTCATATAAAAATTATAATGACCTGTTTTGGTTATATTTACAGTCAGAATTGCCAGAAAAAAAGTCAGAATTGCGAGTTTTTATCTCGCAATTGTGACTTCATATCTCGCAATTCTGACTTTATATCTCGCAATTGCGAGTTTATATCTCACAATTCTGTGGAAAAAAAGTCAGAATTGTGAGATAAAAAGTCGCAATTACCTTTTTTGTTTTTGTTTTTTAATTCAGTGGCGTAAACGGGCTTCCATAGAAACGGGCTTCCATACCTTATGCTATGGAGGCTCTCTCTCTTTTTTTTTTTTTTTTTTTTTTTTTCCTCCGTTTTTTAACAATGAATGTTAACTACTTTCGTTTCCATCTAACTATAAACTACGATAAAAGTTCATCAGCATGCATTGATTAATAGCATGTTGTAGCGCAAAAAAAAAAAAACGTGCTCCAGCCAACTGAGAAGGTTACTCGCAAAAGAGCGACCAGTGGTAAGAATGAGTCTGGAGCCCTGAATTGCCCAGCTCCCTCTGTCTATGATCTAGCACACCCTTGGCACCTGCGTTCAAAATTCTCTGGCACCGCCCCTGGTACACTGATGTATTTTTGAAAAGCAAAAATTAAGTTTGTCCAACTCTAAACCCAGTCCCCAAGTAAATTAGGTTATTAAATAAAAAACTAGCAAAACGAGTTGCGCGGTGTCCCCACCATTTTTCAAAGCAAAGTTACGCCACTGCATATAACTAATGTTTTTCCCTCTCCAACACATTCAGAACAAGCCAGAAAAAAAGAAAGCCCTGTGGTAAAAAAGGAATAACCATCCACATACATGTCATACTTCATTACGAAACTCTAGTGCACACTGGATTTAATTTACTGGCCAATTTGGTTTTGTTGAGTGCCCAATTGAATAAACAGACTGCCATGACGAGTCCATTCAATTTTCCACTAGGCCTAACCATCACCTAGGGGAGTTTCATATAGTTGAAACTTAAGAAATAGCACTTTTACAAAAGAATGGTTGTGATGTCTCTGCAGGGGCACCCAAAATAACCCTGGAGGGAGTAAGCAATTTTTCTGAACCTTGGACTAAACAAGCACAAGGCCGTCTTACTGATATTAATGAAAAACATCAGCCCTTGGCTGAGTCGCCTCTTGCACTGGTCAGAGTCCCTGCATTAAACTTCCTTTCTTTCCTTCGCCTGGAGAGTTACTCCATCCCTCACTGAGTCAGCAGGTCTACCATCTCCATTCACTGCCAGCTACATCTCCTCTTCGCTCTCACAATGATTCACGTGTTCTCACAAACACACACAGATGGGCAGATACTGATACGCTCACTCATGACAGGCTAATATATTGTCTCGTTCACTGACACACGTTCATTTGAACATACACATCAAATTACACACTTGTCTTGACTTCTTTTCTTAGTCTCTTTCTTAGTTTGGGGAGATCCAGGACATTGCACAGCTTGATTAAAGCTTTGGGGAAGAAGACGACAATGTAATTACATGGATTGATTACACAGGGGGAATTGGAACACAATGGGCGTACATCACAGACAGTGTGTGTGTGAGTTTGTATGTGTGTAAGAGAGAAACTCTTGCAATTACACTGTTAAATTGCTGCAAGCACCCCATGTGAGGAAAGGAATGCAACTGAGCAAGGAGAGGTAAGGCAACTAATGCAATAGTTCAAGAAAAAGCTTGGATAATACACACTGATCATACTGAGTACAACAGGAAGCAAAGATACAAAGGAAAATAAAGAGTAAGCTGCAAAAATTAGTGAACTGCAAAAGAGGAGCAAAAAAAAAATGCCGATTTGTGAAAATGCTCCATATTAAGCTCAATTGTAAACTGCTTTTAGTACCGAAAGAAAAAAAGGAATTTAGAACAATGTCAATACTATAGTCAATACTACCCTGACCCTCAGGGATTCAATACCATTAGCAAAGCAAACAACACTTAACAACACAACATTATCATAAATTACCAAAACATCAACCATCAAGTGTGGCCAACACAGCATAAACAGAAACAAAGCAAGGAAATCACTCATAGCTGAAGTGCACTGGATCACTGGGGGTTTCTAATTTAACTGGGTTTCCAAGGGGAAAACAGACAGAAACTAAGATAAACAAATGCCTAACTTCTTTGTATAAGGGATTATTAACATTTATTTTTACATTAGAATAATGTATTGCCAAATTATTCATAATCACACAAACTTGCAAACTGTTTCAATTCTGTCCAATCAAGTATTAATTAAGACTTGTATGTGAAAAACTATATATCAAAATAAATCAAAGAGCAATTCAAACCAATTCTGTATGCAATCATGAAGGTGGGTTGCATTGCCCCTGGTGGTTTCAGAAATTGCTTATTACAAACTGACAAAAAAAAAAAAAAAAAAACTACTTTTTCTGACGGACTGATATGATATAAACACTGTTAACCATACATTTGTACATTCTCTAACACGCATATTTTGGTTACACAGTTCATTTAAAAGCCTCTACTACAGATTGCGACCTAGCCTAACCACAAACCAGCCAATACCCAGAGGGCTTTGCAGCAGACTCTTTCTCTCTCTCCTTCTTTCTCTGTTCTTTTTTCTTCTTCTTTTTCTTTCTTTCACGCTCAGCACAGGAAATAGCACTCCTCAGCCCCTTCAGACAAACCAAGATGGAGGTGTAGCATCCCCGTAGCTAGGCAAAGGTGTGATATTACAGGGTAGAGAGGGTCAAGCAATGAGGAGTTTGGAGGCAACGGTACTCTGAGGTGCTCATAAAGCCTCCAAAGCACTTTTGGACTGAACATTGAAAAGCATTTACTTACCCTTATGATGTTGCATGCAACACTGATGTTGAAAAACAGCAGGTGATCTTAGGCAGAAGATCTTATGCAAGTAGATAGTGATTAAAACTGACAAAAAAAAAAAAAAAAAAACTACTGATGACACATTATAATATTACTTCTGTATCATGAGCATGGGAATTAAATGATAGAAAAATCTGCCTTAACAAAAAGGTAGAAAACAAAACCTTGTCCATTCAGATTATTTATAACAAGCATAAATACTAAAGTAATGATTTAGGCCAACTCTCTTTTGATTACTGACAAGATCATTTATATTCTTTGATAGCAGAGTGCTGGCCAGATATGTGGTTGCACATTGAAACAATAAGTACTTTCTAATTACTTGTTCGATTGACTAAGGGAACCATGTAAATCGTGCTCTATTCATAAATCATTTATGATGACGTTATGCTGTATCTAGTGAAAAATCAGGCTCACACACGCACACACACACTTGTCCTGTCTGGGCTAATTGACTAGCGGAGGTGGTGGGTCAATCAGAAACCATATATAAACTGATAGTCCTAAATAGACTCTTCAACCCTTGTGAAGGTCCAGGGGACTTCATTACTCCAAGCCTATTTGTCATACTCTCTTTTTAGAATTGAAACTGGGAGGCCAGGGACCCAAATTATCTAGCATTTTCAAAGCCAGTGGTCCAGAACTTAGTTGAGATCACAATGCTCCACTCCACAGCTCATCACAACTACAGCCTCAATGAGAGTTTTTCATCATGAGGAATGTGTGTAGGATATGTCACCTTCTCCCAGTGCTCAAAGTGGACTGCCATGTCATTGAGGTACACAGTAGCATATCTGCGATGAGGTTTCTTGCTTCATGCTGTTGGGTTCAGGCATATGACCATGTACTAAGGGCATGACCCATTCAATTCATTCCTCCCTCATGGATTTCTTTGTGACATGGAGACCCAGAGGCTGCCACCAAAACAGCGACTCAAAGGGGTGAAGTTGGTCAAAGCCTGAGGCACCTCTGAGATTAGGTAGCAGAGCGTGAGGTCCCAGTCACATCCATCATCCAACAACACCTAAAGCAGAATCCTCTTGCAGTGTTGTTATACCATAGGGTCTAAGTATCTCTCTGGGGATATTCACTGGACTGCACAACATGAACAGCTCTTTGGTGACATTTTTAGAATTGGCCCTATGGAGCAGTATGATTTCAGGATATCAAATGGCATAATCCATCAGAATCTAAGAAGTACTTATGGCCCCAATGTACCACATCAATGCTGATGTATATCACACCACTGACAGAACTGTTTAACCTCTCCTGATCTAGCCTATGAATTCACTCTCTAATTTTCTGCATGCTCTGATTCTAATCCTCCAAGTTGGGTCAGTGCTGCAGCTACCCCACAATAAGGACAAGACAGACAAGAAGCTCCAGCTTCTGAGTGCACTCTGGTAAGTTCTCTAGTGCAGTGTTTCCCAACAAGTGGTCCTGGTGTAACCCCAACAGCACGCATTTTGGATGTGTCTCCCTTATCTAACCCTCCTATCTGACCAGGTAGAGTCAGATATATACAGATCTAGATATCTGATCAGTTGAATCAGGCTTGATTTGATTAGTGAGACATAAAAAATGGGCAATGTTGGGGATATTTCAGGATCAAGGTTGGGAACCAATGTCCTCAAGGTCCACTCTCCTGTAGAGTTTAGCTCCAGTCCTAATTAAACACTCCTGAACAAGTTAATCAAGGTCTTCAGGATCTGAAAGTTATAGGCAGTTGAGCTTGATTAGGCTTGGAGCTCAACTCTGCAGGACAGTAGACCTCGAAGGCCAGAGTTGAGAACCCCTGCTCTAGTGTGAACTCGTATTATACTTCTTCAACTATTGAGAAGTACTGTAAGTTTATTGTTGAATATTAGTACAGTATGATTTCTGATGCAACAAATGTCCGTCTGTGGTTCTTAATTTCTCTCCCTTTAGATAAGCTGCAGGTGTTACTCGTTGTATTGTCCGAGCTTGTTGGGTACAATTAGCTGCCAGGCGCGACGGTGTTTCACAAAAAAATAATTATGAGGTCACAAAAAGGAAATAAGCTCGCTTTTGTGACAATGTGTGAAGCTTACCTAATGTGAATGTTTGTAAAGTTCAAAAAGAGTATTTTCTTATGAACTTTATTGAGCTCAAGATAAGATCGG
The DNA here is from genome assembly GCF_001515605.1 of Sinocyclocheilus anshuiensis. Classification (NCBI taxonomy): domain Eukaryota; kingdom Metazoa; phylum Chordata; class Actinopteri; order Cypriniformes; family Cyprinidae; genus Sinocyclocheilus; species Sinocyclocheilus anshuiensis. The sequence goes on from NW_015548273.1 coordinate 274,224, forward strand.
TCAAAATCAGTGATGTTACTCTCAAATAGGATCCAGTGAGGAATGGAGAGTAAGTAATCACTGCTCAAGGATAACTACAAATTAAGTGAACAATGTTATGAGGCAATCTGGCATCCTTGCAAATAATTATAGATGCTCTATCTCTTCTAGAATCAGCTTGTACCAAACTTTAGATCTGTTCAAAAGGTCTGAAGCTACTTCCCAGGAGGAACTTGATGGCTGAACTTTATGAAAGATACTCTTAATGAAAGATGCTCAAGTTTGGTGAAGCGAATCTTCATACAGCTATACTGAATGGTCCAGTAGGTGAATAAAGAAATAAACTGAAGAAAACACTGGGCAATGGTGTGTGTACAGTATGTACACACATTCAATTCATTCCTCCCTCATGGATTTCTTTGTGACATGGAGACCCAGAGGCTGCCACCAAAACAGCGACTCAAAGGGGTGAAGTTGGTCAAAGCCTGAGGCACCTCTGAGATTAGGTAGCAGAGCGTGAGGTCCCAGTCACATCCATCATCCAACAACACCTAAAGCAGAATCCTCTTGCAGTGTTGTTATACCATAGGGTCTAAGTATCTCTCTGGGGATATTCACTGGACTGCACAACATGAACAGCTCTTTGGTGACATTTTTAGAATTGGCCCTATGGAGCAGTATGATTTCAGGATATCAAATGGCATAATCCATCAGAATCTAAGAAGTACTTATGGCCCCAATGTACCACATCAATGCTGATGTATATCACACCACTGACAGAACTGTTTAACCTCTCCTGATCTAGCCTATGAATTCACTCTCTAATTTTCTGCATGCTCTGATTCTAATCCTCCAAGTTGGGTCAGTGCTGCAGCTACCCCACAATAAGGACAAGACAGACAAGAAGCTCCAGCTTCTGAGTGCACTCTGGTAAGTTCTCTAGTGCAGTGTTTCCCAACAAGTGGTCCTGGTGTAACCCCAACAGCACGCATTTTGGATGTGTCTCCCTTATCTAACCCTCCTATCTGACCAGGTAGAGTCAGATATATACAGATCTAGATATCTGATCAGTTGAATCAGGCTTGATTTGATTAGTGAGACATAAAAAATGGGCAATGTTGGGGATATTTCAGGATCAAGGTTGGGAACCAATGTCCTCAAGGTCCACTCTCCTGTAGAGTTTAGCTCCAGTCCTAATTAAACACTCCTGAACAAGTTAATCAAGGTCTTCAGTATCTGAAAGTTATAGGCAGTTGAGCTTGATTAGGCTTGGAGCTCAACTCTGCAGGACAGTAGACCTCGAAGGCCAGAGTTGAGAACCCCTGCTCTAGTGTGAACTCGTATTATACTTCTTCAACTATTGAGAAGTACTGTAAGTTTATTGTTGAATATTAGTACAGTATGATTTCTGATGCAACAAATGTCCGTCTGTGGTTCTTAATTTCTCTCCCTTTAGATAAGCTGCAGGTGTTACTCGTTGTATTGTCCGAGCTTGTTGGGTACAATTAGCTGCCAGGCGCGACGGTGTTTCACAAAAAAATAATTATGAGGTCACAAAAAGGAAATAAGCTCGCTTTTGTGACAATGTGTGAAGCTTACCTAATGTGAATGTTTGTAAAGTTCAAAAAGAGTATTTTCTTATGAACTTTATTGAGCTCAAGATAAGATCGGTCAAAATCAGTGATGTTACTCTCAAATAGGATCCAGTGAGGAATGGAGAGTAAGTAATCACTGCTCAAGGATAACTACAAATTAAGTGAACAATGTTATGAGGCAATCTGGCATCCTTGCAAATAATTATAGATGCTCTATCTCTTCTAGAATCAGCTTGTACCAAACTTTAGATCTGTTCAAAAGGTCTGAAGCTACTTCCCAGGAGGAACTTGATGGCTGAACTTTATGAAAGATACTCTTAATGAAAGATGCTCAAGTTTGGTGAAGCGAATCTTCATACAGCTATACTGAATGGTCCAGTAGGTGAATAAAGAAATAAACTGAAGAAAACACTGGGCAATGGTGTGTGTACAGTATGTACACACATTATTGTTTTAGAACAGGGGTGTCCAATCCTGCTTCTGGAAGGCTAACGTACTGCAGAGTTTAGCTTCAACTTGCCCCAATCTTTTAGTAATCCTTGTAAGATTTTGATTAGCTGGGTCAGATGTGTTTAATTGGGGTTAGAGCTAAACTCTGCAAGTGGGTGGCCCTCTAGAAGCAGGAAAGTACACCGCTGTATTGGTCAAAAGACAATCATTCACTAAATATAGTTTTCTTCAGTAGCCTGCTGCTCTTTAAAGAAGTGATTTCACATTGAACAGTCGTTTCTTTATTGCGTCTGTGTTGTAGTGGCTTTGCATCACATTAACAGTGATTTAACATTTTCTAGAATTCAGTATATATGCAACTATACAAGAGTATTTGGAAGCAAATATCCAACTGTTAATTATACAGTGCCTGTAAAGCAGAGATGAGTATATGCTTCAAAGCAGGCCAGAAATGACTAAATTGGATCTTTGAGAGGCAGCAAAAAAACAGCTGCTCTAACCTCTGCATTTGAGTAAGTTGCTTAACTGGATCCATAAATCCACAACGTACATAAAAATGGGTCAGTGCAACGACTTTGAGTTATCACATTGGTCAATCTCTATGTAAAATCTGAGACAGAAACGTCTCCTCATTTGTGCAGCCAATCTGTGCAAATAGTCTTTTATCATTGTTAATAATCCCATATCCGGCTACCACCTAGAAACTGTCCGGCTTATCTGGAGTCAGACAGACCTGCCAGGTCCTCAAGTACACCTGTGTGCTCCTGTTGTCCTTGCCACAGCATGTGATGAGAGCAGTTCTCCTTCCACTATCACACACACATCTTTCACCTCATGGCTTCTAAATGATTGCAAAAGTATCACACACTCAAATAAATTCACACTGGGTATGTGCACAAAGCTCCTAATACACATGATTTTACATGTCTTTACAGACACATACATGCAATTCCAGAGTTCCCCTTCTTGACTGTTCTCTCCGAGTTATCCAGCCTGTAAACCTTTCACCCTCATAAACCCTAGAAGTCTGGAAACTTACCTTTTCAAAGCACGTCACGGGGCACACCTGCTCCAGGCTATATGAGAGACTCCCTCTCTCTATTAAACAGATTTCCACACACATTCTGGCTGTCTGAAGAATTCCTGCGAGACAGTGGAAAGGTCAGGGTTGTAAGTTAATAAAATATACATTTCCCTCACAGTGTTGTGCATCCTGGCTTCCGACTCCCCACAGTAATTGCATTTCTGGTAGCAGTCAGCAATACTCTCCCCATCTCGCAGCTCCTGGAGGAATGTTGAGAGGAAACGAAGGCTAATAAAATGGCCCTCCGCATTCCGCCTGTTATCTCGCTGGCAAAAAGCATGTTTTTTGCTGTTGCGAGGGCTTTGAAACAGGTGGTATATTGTGGTGTGTTGTACTGTGCGGGACATGGTGTGGACAGATCTGGCACACACATTCAGTGATAGTCTACAGCTCCTGCTGAGAACGTGTTATCATGCCAGCCCATCACTGCGGTTTCCTCTCATCTAAAGAGCCATGTGAGTTGGGCCTCAGTATGGAATAGAGGTTAAAAAGAGGGAAAGGAAATCTCTAAACCATATCTGGCATTTCATTCACTTTTTTAATGTCTAGATATTGGACAGCATCTCATACACGGGGTATAGAAAAGAATCAGCCCCCTTTAAAATAATCACATTTTGTTGCTTTGCAGCCTGAAATGAAGACAGACACAGTTTTTGTTTTATCCAGCTGTATTTACTCAGTGCAACTTATAACATCTAAGTGAAAGATAACACTAACATGTCAGAAAAATAAATAAATAAAAAACAATCACTGAGTTGGAAAAAAGGATCATCCCCTTGTGTCAGTATTTTGTTGAACCACCTTTTACTTTAATTAGTGAAAGTGAAAGGACGTGTGGCCAAGTATGGTGACCCATACTCAGAATTTGTGCTCTGTAATCCATCCAAGTGTGCACACACAACAGTGAGTAGTGAACACACACACAGAGCAGTGGGCAGCCGGTGCTGCGGGACCTTGCTCAAGGGTCTCACCTCAGTCATGGTATTGAGGGTGGAAGAGAGCACTGGTTATTCACTCCCCCCACCGACAACTCCTGCAGGCCCTGAGACTCGAACCCACAACCTTTGGGTTGCAAGCCCGACTCTCCAACCATTAGGCCACGACTGCTCCAATTACAGCATTGAGTCTGTTGGGATACATCTCTACTAACTTTGCACAAACTGCTCAAGTTCAGTTAAATTTGATGGTGAGCATTTGTGTACTGGAGTCTTCAAGTCATTCCACAGATTTTCAATGGGGTTTAAGTCTGGGCTCTGACTGGGCCATGCAAGGACATTCACCTTTTTCTCCTTCAACCACTGTGTGCTCAGTTTTGCTGTGTGCTTTGGGTCATTATCATGTTGGAAAGTAAACCTTCTTCCCATTGACAACTTTCTGGCAGAGGGCAGCAGATTCTCCTCATGAATTTGACGGTATTTTGCACCATCCATTTCTCCTTCTATCCTTACAAGTGCTCCCGTCTCTGCTGCAGAGAAACACCCCAGAACAGGATATCACTACCTCCATGCTTTACTGCAGGA
>NW_015548273.1:278965-283320 GCF_001515605.1 Sinocyclocheilus anshuiensis
AAAAAACAGAATCACTGAGTTGGAAAAAGGATCACCCCCTTGTGTCAGTATTTTGTTGAACCACCTTTTGCTTCAATTACAGCATTGAGTCTGTTGGGATACATCTCTACTAACTTTGCACAAACTGCTCAAGTTCAGTTAAATTTGATGGTGAGCATTTGTGTACTGGAGTCTTCAAGTCATTCCACAGATTTTCAATGGGGTTTAAGTCTGGGCTCTGACTGGGCCATGCAAGGACATTCATCTTTTTCTCCTTCTGGTCAGTTTTGCTGTGTGCTTTGGGTCATTGCCATGATGGAAGATAAACCTTCTTCCCATTGACGAATTTCTGGCAGAGGGCAGCAGATTTTCCTCAAGAATTTGATGGTATTTTGCCACGTCCATTTTTCCATTTATCCTGATAAGTGCTCCAGTCGCTGCTGCAGAGAAACACCCCTATAACAGGATATTACCACCTCCATGCTTTACTGTAGGAATGCTGTTATTTGGATGGTGAGCTGTATTGGATTTCCACCTGACATATCGTTTGGTGTTGAGGCCAAATAATTAAATTTTAGTCTCATCTGCCTCAGAATCTTCAAGGTGCGTTTTGGCAAAGCTCAGTCATGACGGCATGTGGCCTTTCTTGAGGAGTGGCTTTTTTCTTGCAACCCTCCCATACAAGCCACATTTGTGGAGAATTTGTGATATTGTTGTCACTTGCACAAATGACCACTCTTTGTCATAAATTCCTGCAACTGCTTCAGAGTTGCTGTAGGCCTCTTGGTCACCTCTCTGACCAGTTTCCTCCACCTCTTTCATCCAGTTTGGAGAGACGTCCTGATCCAGGGAGGGTCTGTGTTATACCAAATACCTCCCACTTCTTAATAATAGACTTCTCTGTGCTACTACGCATTAATAAAGCCTTTGAGATTTTTTTTTTTTTGTATCTCCTGACTTGTGCTTGTCCACAACTTTATCCCGGAGATCTTTTGATGGGTGCCCATTCTTGATTGTTTGCTTCAGTTGCACTACCAAGGACTGAAATGCTCCAGGAAAGCTCTTTTCATGCTGAGCTGATCAAAATGATCACAGCTGATCACAGTGGAATGTCAAATGGCTTTGTGTGCCTTTGAGAAGGTGATTAGCTACACCTGATTGAGTTTACAAGTTATTTTTAGGAGAGGGGTGATCCTTTTTCCAACTCAGTGATTCTGTTTTTTTATTTTATTTTATTTTTCTGATGTGTTGGTTATCTTTCACTTGGATGTTATAAGTTGCACAGAGTAAACACAGCTGGATTAAACAAAAACTGTGCCTGTCTTCATTTCAGGCTGCAAAGCAACAGAATTTGATTATTTTAAAGGAGGGTGATTATTTTCTATACCCAATGTATGTGTCTTAATGTCTTTCTTAATGTCTTAATGCTTTTTCCAGTTTCTTAGACCATAGCATGATTGTAAAAACACTAATTATGTGGCATCAGAGTAGCAACTGTTAATTAACAGCAAGAAACTGTTAAACATAATGTGATTTTTAAAAACTGTCTGAGTTGGTAAATACAACTGAGGGAAAAAATAAATGATGGTGCAGCCAAACATATTAATGATTAAATATGTCACACATTAAAACGCCCTCGCTAAAGCGCATGTCCAACATTGCAAAAAAACAGACAGGTACAATTTTAGTTGGACTAAAGTGTGAACATAGGCTGACTTACACTTTTAAAGTGCATGTAAATGCAGTTGGTGATTTAGTTACTATTAAAATAAATGAAGAAAATAAAATGATAACTGACTGACCGAATAAAAATTACAGTAAGAAGAATTTGTTTAACATAATACAAGTGAAAAATGTAAAATACATATGTAAAAGTATGTAAATCAAGAGAAAAATCAAGATTTAAGACAAAATAGGAAGCAATGGTGCTGCTTAAAACAATAACCTACTGCTGACAGCATTTACGGATTATGCATGGCTAACAGAGGCTGTTCCAGATATTTAAAGTGCATATTTTCTACACTAAACGGTTTATCTAATATTTTGCCAAATTAGCTGCTTGAGGGACAGAAATCTGTAGCTTTAAATGTGAGGCAGGATTTTGAGCTGTTCAAAAATGGCTGTGTTCCAGTTTAGCTTTAGTCACTGTATCTGCTCTGCCCACTTGTATTCGGCAACCCATGGGGCACAACATGTTGACATACTCAATACTTTCCTTTGTGAGATAATATGTTTCGGATACACATGATTCAATTTGAGAGACATAAAACAGGGTGATGCCAGATTTATGTCCTGCTAACGCCCCATTTCAATTGCACAAGCAGCCATAACTGTTCTTCTTTTCTTTAACAACCCAGCAGATAACTTTAATAAAGAAGCTTACATTATGCCATTGCCATAGCTAGCATGTATAACATTTTATTTTTTAATTTCAAAGCAGGAAGTACATTCTGGAAAATCAGACTATTGAGGTAATTAACATTAATAGGCATGTAAAAAATGGCGGGGGTGCAGTAGTGTTAAATGTCTAACAACCTTTAATAGCTTCCCGATTGCCTCTAATGTTTGATGAATAGACAATACATTTTTCTACTAGTATAGGATTAATAAAAGTCAAGGGCTTTTTGTGCTTCCTTGCTTCTGTAAGGTGTATACAGTAACTAATAACGAATCACTTGTTCTAACCTTTATGAACACAAATAACCATTATAAACCATTATCTACTTCCATTAAAAGCCTTATCGTTTTGAATCCTGTGTATGCTGATACACACATGATCTAAGAAAACTAAGTGTCAACACTTCTCTCTCAAACAGAAACCAACAGATAGATGCATGGCTTAAACATAAAAAAAAATAAATATCTGTCATAATTTTCTCATCTACACATTTCTGCATATGGTTTTTATTGCGTGAATCAGATAAGGTCCTTAATTTCTCTTTTAAATGTAATATCTAAATAAAAGTACTGCCAATTCAAATCATAATACAACATAATACAATTGCATAGAGGCATAAGTGTACCACACGACATTAGAAAGAGGAGAAGAAACAGCACACAAACTTAATTGATTTTTGTGTATAGAGCGATGCAAGGAGTGCAAACATGAATGAGTTATGGCGACAAGGGCAGAAGTCAAGGTTTTCAATGAAAAACGACTTAAATATCAGTCTGTTCCTTACACAAAGCTATCACGTGGCTTTACAAATGCTAGCATTAACACAGTGCAGTACCGCAATACTCTCCTGTCTGTTCTTCTCATGAATAGCCTGACTAGACTGCAAATTATCCATAAGTGCTGACTAAGAACAGCAGCACAGCATACATTACATCGGTTTTATACATGAAATCGCTTATTTGGCTTCCCATAAATTTTAGACTTGATTTGAAATGTTTATGGTGTGCCCTCAATGTGCTTACACATAAATGCATATCCAATATGCTTATGAGACACATTCTCAGTACTTATGGTTTTTACTTGCCTGTTACTTTTCAAGGATACAAATGTAGGTTTAACAGGGATGAAGGTTTAAGTTTGCATAATACCTGTTGAACAGACCTTCAGCTATCTCAGTCTGTCTATATCTGTAAAAGACTCTTCAATGTCTTCATTACTCATCTTAGAAACTGTTAACACTCATCTTAGAAATTGAACACTTATGTATTGTGTATGTGTATTTATTTTATATCTATTACAATACTTGTCAGTTTATTGATATTTAATTCTCCATCCATCCATTCATCCATTACTTGCTGTTGATTTCTTTTCTGTTTGCAATGCTTGATGTGTTAAGCCCTTTGTATTGCACCATTTGCACTGAAGGAGCTGGGAAATGAGGCCAGTAGCTTGATTGTTCGGACCGACGCAGATTGTTAATAAGGTAAAAGAACATGTGTAAGAGACCGTAAGCCTGAAAAAAGCCAACAATTAAAGGGTTTGTTTTGAGCACTTGGCTTGTCATCTTACATTAAAGTTGCTTGCCAAGTTCCTTGTTGGTTTAGTTTTTATTTGGCTGGGAGAGGCAGAAACCTTGATCATTTGTGTCAGTTCAAGTCGAAAGAAGTTCAGTTGAACTTCCAAAGGCACAATAGATTTACAGACTTTTAACAGGGCAGATGAAGTCGCCTGAATGGCGTTTATTGGACAAGCAATTTTCACACGCTCCAATTTGACTGGCTTCCAAGGTCTGAAGTAGATTTGCATTTCCCAAAGGAAATGCCAGTGCAGTCACTTTGCTAGATAACAGATTGAACGGATAACACTTGTTTACGCGTGGGCTTGAGAGTGCTGACGTCACCGGGATGCCTGCAGCTCACACCGACATCAGAGATGGGTCCATCACGCTAGCTATCAGTCTTTTCAGTCTTGGCCCAAG
>NW_015548273.1:283445-283588 GCF_001515605.1 Sinocyclocheilus anshuiensis
GCCCTGGGGTAGCAGACATGACGTTAGCAGGCTCTGGTTTGGCAGACATGACGTGATCAGGCTTTGGTTTGGCAGACATGACGTGATCAGGCTTTGATTTGGTAGATATGACATGAGTAAACTTTAACTTAACTGGCATGATT
>NW_015548273.1:284522-287978 GCF_001515605.1 Sinocyclocheilus anshuiensis
TTGGCAGACATGACGTGATCAGGCTTTGATTTGGTAGATATGACATGAGTAAACTTTAACTTAACTGGCATGATTTGAGCAGGTCCTGAAGTAGCGGGCATGACGTGAGCAGGCTTTGAGGAAGTGGCATGTTCCTCCTCCATGACACCCACAGTGAATGGTGAATCAGCCAGCAACAGGGCAAAGTCAATATATTTTTCTAATGACCAGTGTGGGGTATTACGTGGCATTAAACTTGATATGTCCTTACTTAAACCATAGCGGAAAATGTCTTTAGGAACGTTTCATTAAAATCCACTTGGTGATAGAGTCCACAAAAGTCCTGAATATATTCCTCAATGGAGCGATTACCTTGACGGAGGCGAACAAGATGATCTGCTGGGTTCATTTTGCAGGTCGTGTATTCTGTAACGAGTCAATCCACTGAAGGCAAGCGTAGTGAAGAACCCAAGTGCTAAAAATACATATATAAAGTAGTATATAATCAAAAAGTAATGCTAAAGTGGTTTGCTGCTCCTGCTTGTCAGAGAAGATTATATTTTTCATCTGTGATTGCTAACTTCCTAAATTTCAGTATTGCTTCTTGACAATATAAGACTTTATCTGCTTTATCTGTTCTGAGCAGAAAAAAAGGTCAAGAAGGTTTGCTTCAAATAATCAGAAACAAAATCAGATGGGATGATTTCAATTTGGCTGATGAGTCATTTGACAACATGTCACTTTGTACGTGACGGGACAATCCGAAGACACATTGCGAGTCACATTACAAAACAAACACCCCCACATCCTCCTGCTAGCCAGTTACCTACAATACCGTCTGGGCCGAAATAGAAAGATTACCATGCTGGTTGGTTAGCTGAAGGTAAGAGGAAGAATCATGGCGTGCTGGAGTTCTCCCGCTGAGAGGGCAGAACCAAGACTGTTTCTTTTAAATGCTTTTTCTTTCTTCTGTTTCTTTTCTAGTAGATGTTCCTTTTTCCTTTTGTCTCTATAGTACATGCGGGGGGTTCGCTGTGCACATTGGTAGTTGGTCTTTTCACCGTGTTCTAAATAACTTCCTCTAACCATGTTCTTTTTTTATTTTAAATCGCTGGGTTTTCTTCTTTCCGCTCACTATTCTACTTCATTAACCTGTTCATACTTTTTACAATACTGTTCCTTGGATTGTACTATGAAATCTCCATCTCTCCTCTGCCTTTTTCACCTCAGTGGCGCTTATCAGTTGTCAGGCAGTAAGTAACAGAGTCTTGTTCATTAAAACTCAGGCATCAGTGGCAGGTCTAAGAGGCATACTCTGAATATAAGCCATTAAATGCCACCCTCTGAGGAGCCAGTACAGAACAAGTGGCTCTCTGAAAGAATAGCATTAAAAAGTAAATAAATTTAAAAGGGGCATGAAATGAGGGAGAGAGAGGGAAAGAGAGAATAGAGTGAGTGAAGAGAAGTGGACTTATGAGCTTACTATGTACAGCCAAGGCCAGAATCATAAGACATGTTTGTCTTATTTTTCAGTAAAAATCTTTACAAGGGATGCACGCCATGACTAATTTCATTAACGTTTGATTCTCGTTTATAAAAAGTAGCTGTTATTGTCAAGTAAGTTTCATTTATAATGATTCCCCTTTAAACTGTTATAAAATTTCATACCAGTATTGTCCTTCACAACCGCTAATATAATAAGCCTAGGCAAGCCTGACATAGACAAAAACTGAAAAATTTTGTGGATTCATAGTTTTGTGCTCATCTTCCAAGTGGACATTTCTCTGAGTCTGCTGTGAGTGACACAGAGAAAATGAAAATCTGAGGTAAAATTAAATTATTTTGTTTTCCACTCCAGATGTATGCTTATTAAAATTATTTCTTTTTTAAATATAACATTAACATGACAGTAATTTGAATATAGCCTTTGTAAAAATATAAAGAAAAACAAATGTGCAAAATAATAATAATAATAATGTAAACAACTACTATTTCCAGTGTCGACTAGCAAAAAGTTTAATCAACTAGTCTTGCACATCCCTGATTTAAACATCTTTAAAACAAGATATATTTACTTTTTTGAGAATTACATAATATTATTATCAGCGAATATGTCATGAAAATTTTATTTTTCTTAGCTGATTAAAATTATTTTCTTTATTTTACTTTATTTTTAAGCACAAATTTAAGAACTGTGAAAAAGGAACATTTATGCTTAAATTTAGTTAAAGGGGTCATATGACGTTGCTAAAAAAACATTATGTTGTGTGTTTGGTGTAATGCAATGTGTTTACGCGGTTTAAGGTTCAAAAAACACATTATTTTCCACATACTGTACATTATTGTTGCTCCTCTATGCCCCGTCTTTCTGAAATGCATCGATTTTTACAAATATCATCGTTCTGAAAAGCGCGGTGTGCTCTGATTGGCCAGCTATCTCGTGCATTGTGATTGGCCGAATTCCTCAAGAGTGTGACGGAAATGTTTCGCCCCTTACCAGGTTCAGGAAACTTTCTTCTGTAAAATGCGCTGCACACACTCGAATATTTGGGTTGTACTGTCCTAGAACAGTGTTATAAATAAAACTTAACCACTGATTTCAAGTTGTGTCCTCTTTTGGAAGGCCAAACAAAGTAGTGGCTGAGCATTCAATTTTATAAAGAATATCTCTTTGGGTTTGAGACTTTGATCTTTGCGACTTTACGGATCTTCTGTATGCACAAACTGCTTTTAACACTCCAAAGACAAAGGAAAACATGAAATTGCATAATATGACCCATTTAAGACAAAACTGAAAACATACAGTATTCTCAAAAAAATCCTTCCTTTATCTTTGAATTTATTTCACAATTGAGAAGAAAAGTTGCAATTGAAAAGCTGCAATTGTACAAAAAAGTGCACAATATGAGAAAAAGTTTAACGAATTAAGTCACAAATTTAGAAATAATGTACTGTATAGAGTCGCAATTACAAGAAAGAGTCGTAATCATGGGATATGAAGTTCTAAATGAGTCTACTCCACCAAGCTACTGTTATAAGCATGAGCCCCGTCAGACTGGTCGTGGCGGCGGTGTTGCAACAATATATAGTGATATTCTCAATGTTACTCAGAAGACAGGATACAGGTTTAAGTCATTCGAAATACTTCTGCTTAATGTTACACTGTCAGATATGCAAAAGAAATCTATCGTATCTCTTGCTCTGGCTGCTGTATATAGACCACCAGGGCCGTATACAGATTTCCTAAAAGAATTTGCAGATTTCCTCTCAGACCTATAATGGTTACTGTTGATAAAGCGTTAATTGTCGGAGATTTTAACATTCACGTTGATAATACAAATGATGCATTAGGACTTGCGTTTACTGACCTAATAAACTCTTTTGGAGTCAAGCAAAACGTCACCGGGCCCACTCATCGTTTTAATCATACGCTAGATTTAATTATATCGCATGGAATTGATCTTACTGATATAGATA
>NW_015548273.1:289187-289496 GCF_001515605.1 Sinocyclocheilus anshuiensis
TCATCGTTTTAATCATACACTAGATTTAATTATATCGCATGGAATTGATCTTACTGATATAGATATCGTACCTCAAAGTGATGATGTTACTGACCATTTCCTTGTATCGTGCATGCTGCATATTACTGATATTAAATATATGGCTCCCCGTTATCGCCCGGGAAGAACTATTGTTCCAGCCACCAAAGCCAGATTCACAAATATCCTGCCTGATTTATCTCAACTGCTCTGTGTACCCATAAATACACATGAACTAGACGAAATGACTAGCAACATGGGCACTATCTTCTCTAATACATTTGAAGCTTG
>NW_015548273.1:289800-290312 GCF_001515605.1 Sinocyclocheilus anshuiensis
GTAGATTCTACAGCGTATAATACTTCAGCTTCATTCATCGCACCAAAAGATAAACTGCAGTGCTTTACAACTATAGGACAGGAAGAGCTAAATAAACTTATCACTGCATCTAAACCAACAACATGCCTGTTAGATCCTGTACCCACTGTACCCACTAAAGAGTTGTTACCTGAACCACTTCTCAATATTATTAACTCGTCGTTGTCTTTAGGTCACTTAGGTCACGTATTCAAGCTGGTGGTTATTAAGCCTCTTATTAAGAAACCACAACTAGATCCTAGTGAACTGGCAAATTACAGACCCATCTCAAATCTTCCTTTTATGTCTAAAATTTAAAAAAAAAGTTGTCTGCTCAATTGTGCTCCTTCCTGCAAAAAAATTATCTCTATGAAGAATTTTAGTCAGGTTTCAGGCCCCACCATAGCACAGAAACTGCACTTGTTAAAATTACAAATGACTTGCTTCTTGCGTCAGACCAAGGCTGTATCTCATTGCTAGTTTTACTTGATCTT
>NW_015548273.1:292492-293824 GCF_001515605.1 Sinocyclocheilus anshuiensis
GTCACCACTGATAAACTACCACTAAATACTGTAGAAACTTAATTTGCTGTAAAGTTGCTTTGCAACGATTTGTATCATGAAAAGCGCTATACAAATAAACATGAATTGAATATGAAGTTGAACATTATACAATATATGAGATATAAGGTCACAATTGCAAGAAAGTCGCAATACGAGAAAAAATTGCATTAGGTTGCACATTGAGATACAGTATAAAGTCACAAATACAAGAAATAGTTTCAATTGTGATATATAAAGTTGCATATTATGAAATATAAAGTTGCAATTATTATAAAAAAAAATACAATTATATTTTTCCCTCTGCTTCCATCATTTTTAATAGAAAACAAAACTGATTAAGAAAAGGCTTTTATAGATAGATAGATAGATAGATAGATAGATAGATAGATAGATAGATATTGTGTGAACCCTGAGTCCAGATATGGAGCTGTGCAAAGTGAAGGATCACTGCACTACAAGGTTGTAATTTAACTGTCACAATAAATATGGCTATACGTGGCACTACCTATCAGAACGCATGGCCTCAGCACTTAATATAGGCACAAGGGAAGACAGGATGCCATGTGTTAGTTGATCTGGAAAGCATGAGTGGAAGGGAGATGATAGCTTAGTCTGGAATTAATGTCATGGCACTAAAATTGACACAGCTGTTCGACACCATGCGAGTTGGCCAATGATTTGGCACTCTGGTTAAAGAAGTGCAAAAAGGCTGGAGGGAGGATATCATGATGTCTGGAGTTAATAAAAAAAAAAAGACTATTCTGGCAGTAGTGGAATTTAGAACATTTTTACTTTTCAAGCGCCCTGAGGTTTTTTGGAATTCATGAATATGCATGTAACTTTATTTATTTATTTATTTATTTATTTAGTCATTTATTAGACGCTTTTATCCAAAGCGACTTACAAATGAGGACAACAGAAGCAATCAATTGTAGTATTAAAACAACTAAAAACAGATCCAAAACTAAAAGCTAAAACTTTATAAATACTACCTATACACATTTTAAAAATAAAGAGATTAAATAAAAATGACAAATGCATACAACAAATTTTCAAAACTTAACATATAAATGAAAAACAAACAATAAAGCTAAAACCAATTCAAAATATTAAAGAACAAAAGGTATACGAGTATAATAATGATTCCAACATAACACTAAGCCAAACACCAAAAAAACAACTACATTTGTGTGTATGTACAACCACACACACATACATATATACTGTATATGTAGATACACATTTATAAATTCAATATATATATATTATTTCATTTCCATTTAGTTTGTTGAAGTATTAAAATAACTCAAA
>NW_015548273.1:294935-297895 GCF_001515605.1 Sinocyclocheilus anshuiensis
GCTTTTTCGCATTTGGCTCCCAAACTCTGGAATATCCTTCCTGATATTGTTCGGGGTTCAGACACACTCTCTCTGTTTAAATCTAGATTAAAGACACATCTCTTTGGCCAAGCATTCAAATATTGCATCTCATAATCTTGTACTGCAGTTATATCTGATCAAATGCACATTATTATTCTTTAGCTTGGGTTAAACAAATCAATTTTGCTTGGTTGTAACAGCAGCTACGCTAATTATGTCTCTATTTGTTTCTCTGTTTTTGCCACGGGGGGATTTACACAAGCTTCAGTCTGGATCCAGAACACCTAAGAAGAGATGATGCCAACTCCTCAGAGGACCTCAGATGATGCCAACCATGAAACAACATACAGAACTACCAAACTTTGCTATAAGTTTGATTGCATCATATAATAATTGCTGTTAATAATGTTCATCATCTGTTTGATTATGTCTTTAATTGATTTTCCGTACATTTCTGCCACATGTACATTAACTGACAGTCACCACTGATAAACTACCACTAAATACTGTAGAAACTTAATTTGCTGTAAAGTTGCTTTGCAACGATTTGTATCATGAAAAGCGCTATACAAATAAACATGAATTGAATATGAAGTTGAACATTATACAATATATGAGATATAAGGTCACAATTGCAAGAAAGTCGCAATACGAGAAAAAATTGCATTAGGTTGCACATTGAGATACAGTATAAAGTCACAAATACAAGAAATAGTTTCAATTGTGATATATAAAGTTGCATATTATGAAATATAAAGTTGCAATTATTATAAAAAAAAATACAATTATATTTTTCCCTCTGCTTCCATCATTTTTAATAGAAAACAAAACTGATTAAGAAAAGGCTTTTATAGATAGATAGATAGATAGATAGATAGATAGATAGATAGATAGATATTGTGTGAACCCTGAGTCCAGATATGGAGCTGTGCAAAGTGAAGGATCACTGCACTACAAGGTTGTAATTTAACTGTCACAATAAATATGGCTATACGTGGCACTACCTATCAGAACGCATGGCCTCAGCACTTAATATAGGCACAAGGGAAGACAGGATGCCATGTGTTAGTTGATCTGGAAAGCATGAGTGGAAGGGAGATGATAGCTTAGTCTGGAATTAATGTCATGGCACTAAAATTGACACAGCTGTTCGACACCATGCGAGTTGGCCAATGATTTGGCACTCTGGTTAAAGAAGTGCAAAAAGGCTGGAGGGAGGATATCATGATGTCTGGAGTTAATAAAAAAAAAAAGACTATTCTGGCAGTAGTGGAATTTAGAACATTTTTACTTTTCAAGCGCCCTGAGGTTTTTTGGAATTCATGAATATGCATGTAACTTTATTTATTTATTTATTTATTTATTTAGTCATTTATTAGACGCTTTTATCCAAAGCGACTTACAAATGAGGACAACAGAAGCAATCAACTGTAGTATTAAAACAACTAAAAACAGATCCAAAACTAAAAGCTAAAACTTTATAAATACTACCTATACACATTTTAAAAATAAAGAGATTAAATAAAAATGACAAATGCATACAACAAATTTTCAAAACTTAACATATAAATGAAAAACAAACAATAAAGCTAAAACCAATTCAAAATATTAAAGAACAAAAGGTATACGAGTATAATAATGATTCCAACATAACACTAAGCCAAACACCAAAAAAACAACTACATTTGTGTGTATGTACAACCACACACACATACATATATACTGTATATGTAGATACACATTTATAAATTCAATATATATATATTATTTCATTTCCATTTAGTTTGTTGAAGTATTAAAATAACTCAAATTAAATAAAACTAAAAACGTAATAAAAGACCTATACAGACATAATAAATTCAGACATAAAGTAACTAAAATTAAAATAAATAACAAATACAAATAATACAAATCAATGACAGTAGTTTATCAGTAATCCTAAAAAATAACACTGCCAAACACACATGCTAAAAAACAACAACTTACTTACACATAGTAAGAAATGGTTATAAAAAACTGAAACAGAAGCGAAACAAGTAATAGGAAAGAGGAGAAATAAAAAGCGATACTTATCCTTTGCCGGTGTCCCTGCCAGTCGCACGGTAGAGTTGATGGTCTTTACACTCTTCGGTCTGCACACGAGGAGGCCTTCACGCGATGGCTGCCGCGACCGCTGTCGCGGTAAACCAAGCTTTTTTATACCCGTCTAACAAAATACTACATTAATTCAGCTGGACACACTTTCCGTATCTTTCACCACCTAGAATCAGTAATACAGTTCCATTAAGGTACAAAATTATAAATGCTTTAAGAAACAATATAAAATGGCTTCAAATGTGTAATGAAGAACAGCATGAACACTAACATTGAGGAATAATTGTACAATAAGCACTTGAAAGATGCATTAAATGCCCTACTCACAAACTGTTAAAGACGTTGTTCCAAATGAAAAATGACATCAGCATATAGCTGAAGAATTGTTTTAACCTTGAGATATGAAAAGAACAGAACATTACCAATAAATATAGCCTAAAATGACAAAGTCTTAACATGGTGAGGGGGTCAGGTATCATAAAAACAATAAATAGAAATATGTTTGTGCCAGAAACCGAACAGTATTTATATAATTTTTTTTACCTCTAATACACCACTATGTCCAACTGTCTTTGGGCGCGCGCACGGCATCCGGTGCGTGAGGTGTGTACGTGCTCTGGCGTAGTTTACGCAAGCGCCGGAAGTGATCTCTCGCACGTATACGTCACTCATTGTTTACACAGTGCACAGTAATTGTAGGTACGACGGCTAATCAAAATGGTACTTACTTGCGCTTATCCGGATTGTTCAAACCGACTTAAAACTAAAAGATTACGTTCTCTCGCGCAAACTCATTCGGGAGTGGTGACTTTCCACGTATTCCCAACTTCTGAGCCTGCTCGCCT
>NW_015548273.1:298131-326880 GCF_001515605.1 Sinocyclocheilus anshuiensis
GCCCAAAGACAGTTGGACATAGTGGTGTATTAGAGGTAAAAAATTATATAAATACTGTTCGGTTTCTCGCACAAACCGATCGTTTCGTGTCTTAGGACATCAATGTGTCGTCACGAGCCGCAGGGTTTAATTTGGATTTGTCTGTGCATGGTTTTTTTACTCTCATAGATTTTTACCATTACCATTGCCATGCATTATACGACTGATAGACTGCAACGGTTTGTGTTAAAAATCATCATATGTTTTCTACTGAAGAAACAAAGTCACCTACATCTTGGATGCCCTGGGGGTAAGCAGATAAACATCAAATTTTTCATTTTTGGGTGAACTATCCCTTTAAGTTCACAAAGGCTGCATTTAATTGAAAAAAAAAAAAGAGTTTAAAATATTAATATATTTTCAAATAGAATTTATCCCTGTCATGTTAAAGCTGAATTTCAGCAGTCATTACTCCAGTCTTTAGTGTCACATGATCCTTCAGAAATCATTCTAAAATGCTGATTCGCTGCTCAAGAAACATTTCTTTGATGAATAGAAATTTCAAAACATTATTTATTGGAAATATAAGACATTATAAATGTCTTGTCACTTTTGATCAATTGAATGCATTCTAGCTGAATAGAACAATTTATTTGTTTTTATTGCCATACCAGCATTTATGGCTATTTTCATGGCAGGATCAATGTATTTTAAAAGAAACAAATAGTAGATACATACAGTAATACTGAAAAACAACAACTGACAAAAAACAACAACTTAAAAAAAACAAATCCATCAGAAATTTTATAAAAATGTTCATATGAAAAAAGGCACTAGATTTCCTAAATCCCATGTGTAAGGTTTTTTTTAACTCCCCATGCAACGTAGAGAAATATAGTTCAGAAATAACCCTGTATCAAACTCTTTTTGTTTACTAATGGTTTTTAATGGTACTGATACCAGCTCCATGACTTTGTGGCCCTCTGGAGACCCAATCATAAATCAACCACAAACAAAACACCATCATAAAGTGCATCCTCACATACACATAAAACAAGATGGTAACAAAAATTTGGCTTCATGCTGTAAGAACAAAAGCACGGCCCTCTCCACGTCCTTGAAATCCAAACATGCACTTAGTCCAAACAATATGTGGAAGTGCAATCCTGGGATTTCGAATCTGTCACACGGTAAATTGAATTTATATGGTAATATATCTCACTTAGCGTCTCATTGGGGTAAAAATGCATTCTGTAATCACTGTGATTTTCTTGTCTTGCTTCATAAAATCCATCAAACATCAAAGTAAACCATTAGCATCTCTTAGCTGCATTTGTCCTTGACGGGCTGTGTGAAGGCTGCATGTTTTCGGCACCGGTGCTGTGAAATCAGCCATTCCATTACCGGCAAGTCATTTCATTTGTGCAGGCATGCAGTGGAGTGGAGTTCAGCCCCTACAGAGATGCTGAATTGTGTGGCTAACGACTGCAGTTCTTAGGAACAGCGTGAAGACGGTGAAACCGCTCTGCCTGGTCCCGCCACCCTCGTGCCCCACGCTGCTCGACTGCAAGCACAGCCTATGCATTCTCTGTCTGTCCTCAGTAAAGTTAGTTAAATATAGATTTAAATATATTTTAGTTTTGACAAACAGACAGACCAATGGATAGAACTTTTAAACAATAAATTCTGAATGCCATACAACCCTATTGCAAACAAGCACAACTTTTTATTGTGAACAGCTTGCAAGCCCCTCCATATGTTATTCAGAATGTACATTCAAATACATCTCAAACTGAACTAATGAAGCTCAGTCGGAGAACAGATTTCAGCCAGTATGAGCCTTGGCAAGCTCAGAGCTTGGCTGTACAAGACAAACACTGTACTCACTGCAAGATCCAAAAGCAGCCCTGATAAAACAAAATAGAAGTACGGATTTCAATCATTTTGAAGAGATGACTTGAATGAAGGCTAATCTGTTTATGCATTGTTAATAAGGACACAGATGTGTTGAAATTTTGTTAGTCCTGTACTCGGTATTGTGTAAATAAATTGCTCTGCCCTGAGAATGCTCATCTCTTTGGAATTCTCTAAAGTACCAATCTAATTTTTTACCATTATTGGATCTTTCGCTACACTACTTCTGTACTTCGGCAACATCTCATAGCAAGAACTGGCAAATCCGGTGCAGTCCATGAGGATGAAATGCACTTAAAGCAGCTGGTGGCCACAACCGATACTGAATACTGACTCATTATTCAATTTCTGTCTGTCAAATGCCAGTGAAACTTGTTCAGTTTACGTCTCATTTGTTGAATCTATTTATGTTCATACCAATATTTACACATTAAGAAATTTGCTGAAATGCAGCTGAACGTGAGAGGACATTTCTTTTTTCTTCTTTTTTTCTTTTTTGCAGAGTTTATTTTGGAAAATTGTGCTGGTCACTCTTTTCCATGCAATTGCTGTACAATGAATGGAGACTGGTTATTTCAAGCTTCAACAGAGACACAAAGCACCATTAAAGCATCATAAAAATGGGCATATGACCCAAGCACTATATTCTTTTGAATGGAGTGCACTTTAAGTACTATAAGCCTTCTTGATTCTCGCAAAAAGTTACCGTATCAAAGAGCACGAGTCATATAAAGCACTTCTAATATACTTTAATGGTGCTTTTGCATGCTTTTTGAAGCTAAGAAGCCTGAAAATGAGCAACCCAAAAAAAAAGCCTTAAAAAATAATGTTTCACAGAATAAATTATACAGGCATGAATGTGGATGAATGGTGATAGATTTGTTTATTGTTTTTTTGAGTCAACAATGTCGTTATAATTGAAGTAGGCCTTTCTTTTGTACCCAGTTACTCTCAGAATCACATGTCTAGATGCATCCTTCAAAATCCCACGCATGTACTCGCACACATAGTGGACAGAGTCTGTTCCTAGACCCAAGTAAGAGCCCTCACAAATGATAATTCACAAATGAATATTCATCAATAATTGAATCCTTCACTCTGCAGTCCTGCTGGGGTTAAGATAGGAGGCTGTCTTATTGACAGAGCCTCACTAGAGTGAATATCTACCTGCAGCTGCTCAGAGAAATTGACAGGTAAACAACATCTGAAATATTCTACATTCTCCACAGAGGAGGGGAGGTGGCGGCCACTGGATTGTGACACAGCAGACACACATACCACGCACACATCATTAACAGGTTGGATTCCAGCTTCCCAACTGTCCAGAAGATGCTGAGAGTGTATACTGATCCATGAGCAGAAAGAGAAGGCTTCAAGATTCAGGGTGACACTGTATGGTTTCTGGAAATTGTCAAACTGAAGTTGAAACTGCGATGGGAAAATGACCCAAACTGAGTGCATGTATACAGAGTGAAAACTCTACACTGACATATGCAGGGTACAGCAATCTAGGTGACATGCCAGAACAAAAATAAACTCTAGCAACTATGTGTGGGACATTTACAATAATAATAATAGCTGTTGTTGTTGTTAATTTTGTTTATATTATGATTATGATTATTATGATTACGAATGATATAGCAATTTAGGATAATGTAAAACACAAATACACATTAATTATGTGCAGGACATTAATAATATTAATAATAATAATAATAATAATAATAATTTAGCACTATATTCTTTTGAATGGAGTGCACTTTAAGTACTATAAGCCTTCTTGATTCTCGCAAAAAGTTACCGTATCAAAGAGCACGAGTCATATAAAGCACTTCTAATATACTTTAATGGTGCTTTTGCATGCTTTTTGAAGCTAAGAAGCCTGAAAATGAGCAACCCAAAAAAAAAGCCTTAAAAAATAATGTATCACAGAATAAATTATACAGGCATGAATGTGGATGAATGGTGATAGATTTGTTTATTGTTTTTTGAGTCAACAATGTCGTTATAATTGAAGTAGGCCTTTCTTTTGTACCCAGTTACTCTCAGAATCACATGTCTAGATGCATCCTTTAAAATCCCACGCATGTACTCGCACACATAGTGGACAGAGTCTGTTCCTAGACCCAAGTAAGAGCCCTCACAAATGATAATTCACAAATGAATATTCATCAATAATTGAATCCTTCACTCTGCAGTCCTGCTGGGGTTAAGATAGGAGGCTGTCTTATTGACAGAGCCTCACTAGAGTGAATATCTACCTGCAGCTGCTCAGAGAAATTGACAGGTAAACAACATCTGAAATATTCTACATTCTCCACAGAGGAGGGGAGGTGGCGGCCACTGGATTGTGACACAGCAGACACACATACCACGCACACATCATTAACAGGTTGGATTCCAGCTTCCCAAATGTCCAGAAGATGCTGAGAGTGTATACTGATCCATGAGCAGAAAGAGAAGGCTTCAAGATTCAGGGTGACACTGTATGGTTTCTGGAAATTGTCAAACTGAAGTTGAAACTGCGATGGGAAAATGACCCAAACTGAGTGCATGTATACAGAGTGAAAACTCTACACTGACATATGCAGGGTACAGCAATCTAGGTGACATGCCAGAACAAAAATAAACTCTAGCAACTATGTGTGGGACATTTACAATAATAATAATAGCTGTTGTTGTTGTTAATTTTGTTTATATTATGATTATGATTATTATGATTACGAATGATATAGCAATTTAGGATAATGTAAAACACAAATACACATTAATTATGTGCAGGACATTAATAATATTAATAATAATAATAATAATAATAATAATTTATGCTATAATTCTTACTATGATAAGTATTATTATTATTGAGGATACAATAACTTAAATTGCATGCAAACAAATAAAAATAACTGTGTGGGAATATTACTATAAAAATTGACTGTATTTATATTTATATTTATATATTTATAATATAATTACAATATAATTATAATATATATATTTATTATTTATTATACATATATTAGAATTACTATCATTATCATTATTATTATTATTTTTTATTTTTTTTTAATAATTAGAGCTCTGCTGTGCAGGGCTCTGGTGACCATGTGTGGGCATTATATAACTAGCACAACTCTATTAGGGACAAATCACAAATAATTAGTATGCTATAGCATGCAGTTATGTCCATAATTAATTCACATTGACAGCTGTTAAGTTGTGGTAATGCGAAGATTTATGATTTTTAACCTTTGATTGTTTGTTTTTGCTTAACAAATTCTGTTTTATTTGTTTTCTTGGCTCTTTGTTTCAGGGTGTTTTATAATAATTAATAATTAATAATAATTAATCATTTATGCATTTAGCAGATGCTTTTATTCAAAGCGACTTACAGTGCATTCAGGCTATACATTTTTTACCAGTATGTGTGTTCCCCGGGAATTGAACCCATGACCTTTTGCACTGCTAACGCAATGCTCTACCACAGGAACACTTTATTCTGGCAGAAATTTATAGTGTTCACAAACAGAAAATATTCTCCATTGGTTCATCCGACACGCTGTTTTTATCTCTTTTCTCAGTCTGGAAGAACTAAAAGTTTCTGTGCCACTACTTAATTTAGGTCATGTCAGAGGAAGAATTGCTTCCACAATCAGCAAAACACAGCCATCACGTGCACTGATCACAGCAAATAAAATATTACAATAAATACTGCGCATTTTCATCGAACAGACAAACTTCCACTGTAACGTGGAAGTGTACCACTCTTGGCTCTTGTTCTCCAGGCTACATGTCAGCCAGGCTCTAACTGACACGTACTTGCTCTGCCCCTGAGCTCTCTGCTTGTCTTCACCTTCATGAAAAAGCCTGACAGTGCCCGTCAGAGCTCGAGGAGGAAGAAGCGAGATGGACCCTTCTCACCTGGCTCTTCTCTTCCTTCAATTCCTCCCACTCTCCTTCCTCTTCCTCTGGCGATGACTCCCAAGAGCTCTGCAGTTGTAGACAGAATGTGATAAGCAGGTGAGGTTGGCCCAGCGCTCCCCAGAAACAGCCATTAGTGGTGAAACGGGGCTGTGGTGTGTAGAGATGATCACTTACAGATGCTCAAATCTCGATCACAAGGAAAACCATGCTCCGCATCCACAGGGCTGTGTCACCCTCTGCTTGTCTCAGGTTTCACCACACTGTTTTCACATTCAATGACTGAGAAACGTTTTAGTTGGCCAGCGTTTTTAAGAGGAAGCAGAGAATCTGAAATAGACGAGTCAAGGAAAATAGGCAATGAAAGAAAATATCTACACGCTAATGTGTATTATTAGTAACTGCTTAGATTCTAGATAGATAGATAGATAGATAGATAGATGTTTAAAGGATCAAAACAGAGTATAGCGTGACAGAGTAGCATTCTAATTCAGCAGAAAAACTAAACTAAAATGTACAGGTTGTTCTGTAAAGTTGTTGACATTTTTACTGTAGTTTTTACAGAACTATTCTGACAACCAGCTGCCAGTTTAATTTTGTAAAAACAACAGAGATCATCATTAGAATGATATATCGATAGAACTAATGGTGTAATGATAGATAGCTTGAAAGATCAATAGAACAATAGAGAGACAGAACAACAGTATGATTGAGGTAACAGATTAAACTCATTGAGGTAAATTAACTTGAGAATCAGATCAGTTTGATTGAATTATTCAGACTTGTTTTTTTTTGTGAACTGTATCAACAACAGTAACTCTTTCATAAACTGCACTGAGGAAAAGCTAGGGCTAATGTCAAGCTTTTTTTTCCAAGAATAACAACTTACATTCTGACTTTAGTAGACTCCAAATATAATGCATGAGTCATAGAGACCACTTTTATGATTCTTTTATAATGCTTGTGCATCTTTCCGGTCTCCATTCGTGGTATAGAAAAGACTGATTTCTTTAGAATCTCCCCTTTTGTGTTTCAGCAAGGAAAGAATGAAAGAAAGAAAGTCATACAGGTTTGGCTTTCTGTATTCCCGCTAGATTTCAAACTGACCCAGCATTCTCCATCCGTCAAATACTCCATCAGAGCTTTCTATAGTGTGTAAGTGCCCCAAGAATGTCAAACGTAACTATGAAGCACTCGTTTCCACCTGTCTGAGTAAGAAAGAAGAAAGTGTCACAAGAAATAACTTTTTTTTGAGAATCTTTTAAAGTCTTAAAGAATTTTTGGCACTGGCAAATTCCTCTCTCATACTGTACATGGGGGGACATAATAGCCATCCTCTCAGGAATCCCTTAATATGCATTATGGATGCATCAATATAACATTTCTGACTGATACCTATAGGCCAGTAATTATTTGAATTTAATGAATGATAACCTACAAATGGGCGATATTATTATTCTATACAATTTTGTATAAATAAAAATCAAGAATTTTAAAGGGACATCGGATGCCAAATTCACTTTTACATGGTGTTTGAACTTAAATGTGTCTTGGCAGTGTGTGTACACAACCATCCTATAATGATAAAAATCTTTTAATAAAAAAACATTTTTTAAATCCCCACAAATCATAAGCACTTTCTCAGAACAAGCCAGAACAAGAACAAGACAGAATCTGGGCAAAGTGACGACTGTTGACGGACACTGCTGTTTTAGCATAGACCCGCCCTGAGTGAGCTGTAAACAGTCCGCCATTGTTTCGACACCACAGCAGGTGTAGGCAAGAATGGCTCCTAAGCGATTGAAGCATGTTTTGTTGTTGGATGTAAGAATGAACAAAGCAGTCTCATTTACTCCCGACATCTGAGCCGCTGAAGACGTGGATTACTTTTGTTTTTGAAGGGAATGCACACCCCGATCTACCTAAATGCATTTAAATCATTTTACAGACTGCTTTCTGAATAAGGGACATTTAAAGGCAGGTTTTGCTAAAAAGTTAAAACTCAAGAATGGATCAATACCCACTGTTCGTGATTCAGCTGCACCTCCAGAAGAAGTCCCACACTTTATATTTCTTGTGATTATTTGCAAATCGCCTTTCCTCTTCCATGGAAGAGAGGGGCGGGGTGAGCAGCAGCTTATGATCATTTAAAGAGACATGCACCGAAACGGGTCGCTGTGAACAGAACTGTTTTTGATAAGGTAAAAAGAGTGTTGTTTTACACGACCACTGAGGAATTTTAAACAAAGTATGTTGCAGACAGTTCATGAAGACCCTAAAGAATCATACCAACTTGTGGAAAATGGACATCCGATGTCCCCTTTAAATGCTAAAAGTAAATGATGGCATCACATTATAAACCACAAGATGAAAAATTGATATTTATTTGGAGATTTTTACTAAAGATTACCAGTTGTAACAAATTAGTGTTATTAAAGATAATTTTGTAGTGAGAACTAGAAGACAGCAGAGATAAACTAAACATTAAAAGTAGAAAAATGAGCATGACCAATATATTATACACTTACAGTACCATTCAAAAGTTTTGGGGTAAGATTTTCTTCTTCTTCTATAAGAAACTAATACTTTTATTCAGCAATGATGAATTAAATTGACCAAAAGTGACAGTAAAACCATTTATAACATTACAAAATATTTCTATTTCACATAAATGCTGCTCTTTTTAACTTTCTATTCATCAAAGACTGCTGGAAAAAAAAAAGTTACAAATTTTCCCCAAAAAAATATTAAGCAGATATATTAAGCAAATAAAAATATTAAGAAAAATATAAAGCAGCACAACAGTTTTCCAGTGGGGGCAGCGGGAAGGGGAACTTGGGTACGGACTGAGCACTTGAACCAAGTGTGAAAATTTGCGATGGCGCCGACGCTTATGGCTGCCTCCATGGCGTGCTCCGCAGTTGTTTTTATGTTTTTGTTAGTTTGTCCTGTCTTTAGTTATATCCCTGCAATCAGTTTCCTTATTTTACTTGTTCTATTTTTTTTTTTTTTTTTTTTTTTTTTTTTTTTTTTTTTTTTTTTTTTTCTTCACAACCTGCATGCCTTTCCTGACAGTTTGCATGCATTATACACCTTGTCTTTGATAATACTGCAATCTAAGAGTGAGTATTGCACTGTGTCGAGAATTCAGTTCTCCAAGTAGACAATATGCCTATAGGGAGGATCAGATAGTGAAGATTGCTTGCATCATTTCATTTCATTCTCTTGTCATTTGTTGCCTAGGAGTTGTGGTTGATTTGTCTCTTCTATGCATGCATGCTAGCTGGCTTGTTAAAGTGAATCTGTAGTTTGTAAAACTTCTTTGGTTTTCTCTCAGTTCTGTTCCCAAATGGTATTATGTTTCATATGCCTTATGTTCACTACCTTGCATCACAGCACGTTAATTTTGGTATTAATGTCTAAATATAGTAGGCTTTAAAATATTTAAATATGCTTCAGTGAGCCATTTCAACTTTAAGATGGTCGAACATTATCAAGTTCTTTGAAATATCTTTACGTTTGCACAACAGTATTCAAGTTATATAATTGTTTGGTCAACATGAAGCAATAACTGTAAATGTCTTTCAGCGAGGCAGGAAACTTATTCCAATGCCTCTGCCTTTCACATATTACTCTAATTTGACCAAATTTTAGCTTTGGTGAGGAGAACAACATGAAATCAGTTTCTCAAAAAATTTTGATAAGGGTCTGACATGTTGCAAAATTCTGTGTAACTCGATTAGACTCTTCAGTAGCAAGCATGCTGAATGTTGAAGCAAAACAAATCTTGATTGAGGGCCTGTGGTGCACATCAAGCCATGCATTCTTGTTGTGAGATTTGAATAATGGCTGTGATTGTGAAAGTGACTGTAATACAACAGAATGTAATATAAGCTCTGCAGCATCTTGGCTGGAGGCATGAATTCAAACCAGCTTGATGTTCTGATAATATCACACAGATGAGTCACTATGATTCATGTTTCATTTTACACATGAATCCATATAGGCAAACAATGAGATCCAGGATTTGTCAAGGTTTGGCCGGTTAGAATAGGCCAAGTAGCTGCCATTCAAATATGCTAATGTCTAATAGAAGCCCATAACATTTGTTCCTGATTTATAAAGGCATGACCACCAAGATATGCTGGTCTATAAAATGCCAGATTGTTAAACACAGAATTGAAGGTCACAGTATGGAAAAAATAACAAATAAAAATACTGTGCAAGTCAATGGCTACTGTCAACTGTTTGGTTACCAACATTCTTTAAAATATCTTATTTTGTGTTCAACAGAAGAAGAAACTCATACAGGTTTGGAACCAGTGGAGGGTGAGTAAATGAAGAATTTTCATTTTTGGGTGAACTATCCCTATAACTACAAGACCATAACTGCTTCATGGAAATGATGGGGGAAAAAACTACCTAACAGAAACAAGACATTCTTTAAAAACTTTTCCCCCTTCATAGTACCTCAACATGTTCTCAAGTAGTAAATTAACTGAAAGCTGCCACACCTTAATTTCTGTCTACATTTTAGGCTGGGTAATATTCTTCCACTCAAAGTAAAATAACTAAAACAGTTATTTTAAAATGTAATAATATTTCTCAATGCTACTGTATTTTTGATCAAATAAATGCAGTAACGCAATAACCTCCTTAAAGTGTTCCTCAGATTGCCATACTAACAGAACACGTCAGAGAACCTTTTCATAAAGAACAATTCCACAAAATGGAACGAAAGTATTAAAATGTCAACAATTTCTCCAGTAACTCCATCATAAGAGAAAGACTTTGAGGTACTTGAAATATAAACTGCAGTTACTTTATATTTGAGACAACTTCAAAAGCATGCTTAGATGTTCTCCAGAGGATTCTTTCATGGTGCTTCAAGAATCCATTTTTACAGTATGCGGTTTTGTCTCACTGTTCTCCTTTAAGTCTCAGAAGGTAAATCCCTAAATATCATCATCTTTAAATGCTTATGCATACTTTAAAACTACTATGAACCACAAATGCAAAGTTTCTCACTAATCAGCTTGAAAGAAACAAAACTGCAATCGTCACCATGTTTAAACACAAAGAAAATACAGAAGAATGAAGGAAGAGCTTGAAAATCTACAGAGGCTGATGAAGCTGCTTTACAGAGGGACAACAAGCAGTGTGGAGTGGTGGAAAGATGGAGGGATGAGGGCTGCTTTTGGAGAGCTAGCGTGGAATTCCCATGGAGTCCTGATTCAGCTCGGATGAGAGCGGAAGCTGATTAGCCCTCTGCTTTTGTGTGGAGGATGAGACTGACTGGTAAATCCCCCTTTCCATTTCTGTCCAAGAGGAGGGAGGCAAACAGCTGGAGTCGTGCTCCTAACACACATGCAGGTATTGACGGAAACATTTCCCTTTCCTTCCTCTCTGTATATATACACGTATAGAAAGTACTGTATAACTGAATGTGTAATCATGTATAATAGAAATAAAACATGACTGTTTTGTGTGTATGGTGTTTGTATAAGAGTGTATGTGACTTGAATTCATTAAGAAAAGTTACTGTTAATGACTTACTGTGTATTTCTATCTTTTTCCTCAATTTAGTCTTCAATGCTTGCAAATGTAATCTCTTCACAATAACCTCCCCTGCACTTTCACAAAAACATACAATCGCATAAATACACATCCAGAGATTTGCATAGCACATTCTTTATTGGCTTTCAAGTCATTCAAGAGTTATTACAAATAGAATAGACAATGAATGTTATTGTTGTTGATTGGTGTTTCTTTAACTACGAGATGTGGACTTCAAGAAAAAAAAAAAATGTTATAGTCCTTAATAGTTCATTTAATTCGGATACTAACACAGTCAAACAGTATATATATATATATATATATATATATATATATAGTCACTGGAGAATTTCATGACATATTAAAGATTCATGTAATAAAAACTCCTTAACCTACTCCTTTGTCTTTTAAAGGCGAATTTTATATCTAGCATGCATATATCCTATAAATACACAATTAATTACATTTTCATGCTTTTTGCATAATTTGACAAAAATGACAGCTTGTCTGGAAATAGCACAAATACTTATCTGGAGAATTTCATGATATATTAAAGATTCATGTAATAAAAACTCCTTAACCTACTCCTTTGTCTTTTAAAGGCGAATTTTATATCTAGCATGCATATATCCTATAAATACACAATTAATTACATTTTCATGCTTTTTGCATAATTTGACAAAAATGACAGCTTGTCTGGAAATAGCACAAATACTTATAAGCAGGGCCTAAAACTAACTTTTTGCCACACCTGCCAATGGCCGGTGACATGATCAAATTTACTGGCCAAAGAGTTTTTTTTACCGGCCATGAAACTCTTTTTGCAAAAACAGGCTGTTATTAATACTACAATGACTAAACAAATTTACAATGTTTTTAATTTGTCCAGCTGGTGCATTTTCCCTCAATTTTACCTATTAATTATAGCCATTCAACATTACAGTATTGTTGAAATCCATTATTTTTAACATAGGCTCTGAAATATATAACAACTTTTAATTTAAGTGATTTTAAAACAATCTTCACATAAACTATATTATATATGCATAAACTATACATATTAATCTTTATTCAAGATACAAAAGTTATTCAGCGACTAGAACAGTCCAAGGATTTCTCTTTTTCTTTTGTTCTTTGATTTACATCAATGACAGACTTCAGCAGGTTTCACTTTAAAATCAGCGCTTTCTCTTTAAAACCTGATGCATATGACGTGGATCTGACACATTTCTGATTTTCTCCCAACTCTTTACGGTCATTTAAGACTTTATAACTCATTTAAGACTACGTTTACAAGGTAACTCGCCAAAACCGTGCATTTTGACATAATTGTGTGTTTTCGTCCGTTGAAGCGCTACTGGTGAGATGTCTGAAGTGGCTCAGTGTCTGTGTACAGCCGAATGTGCAGCCTTTCAAACTATACTTCACTGCACCATTTAGGCCGCGTAACCCCAGTGTCGCCACATTCTCAGGTTATGAAGAATAAAGATGGGAAAAGTTAATCTTCTGAAATGAAGCAGCAATATCTTCTCAGGTAAAAGTTATTAGAACCGTGTCTAGGGACAAGCTGGCCATCACACTGCTCTGACCTTATCAGTACGTTTGTATAGTATTATTCGATTCGCTCTTGTCGCTTATGACAGAACAGCTAATCATGATGATCTTGTCTTCGGAAAAGATTATTTTATTTGCTTATGTCAGAAACAGTGAATCTCTTTAAAAGCTGGCTGTTGTTTTCACTTCATTGCATTGTTATAATTCTTAAAAGTTGTACCCACCAACTGGCAACTGACACTGTTACATATACTCGCCAACGCTGATTTTTACTGTCTTCGGAAAAGATTATTTTATTTGCTTATGTCAGAAACTGAATCTCTTTAAAAGCTGGCTGTTGTTTTCACTTTATTGCATTGTTATAATTCTTAAAAGTTGTACCCACCAACTGGCAACTGACACTGTTACATATACTCGCCAACGCTGATTTTTACTCGCATTTGGCACTTGGCGAGTGTTAATTTTAGGGCCTGCTTATAAGTGACATTTTAATTTTTCTTTTATTTCTTAATACATCATGTCTCACATTTCATATAAAGCATGCTCTTCACAAACACCGATGCCTCCCTGGTAAATAAATACACTAACTTTAGTGGGGGGGAGGCTTTATTGGGGCAAAAAATAGCCAAAACATAATGATAAAAGCATGGTTTGATCCAAATGAGACTTAAATTTGGCAAAAGAAAAAAAAAAATGAAATTTGTTCATTTGAATAAAAATCAAACCCTTGGACATAAAAGTGCCCTAAGTTAAAGAAACAAGAAAAAAAAAAGTGAACAGTTTTGGGTTTTTATGACCACACATAGACTCCAGAAGGCCTATAAACTCTGCTATTTAAAATCAAGAGTCTTAAACCCCTCCATGGCATATTATGAAGCCAGCATATTTGCAACGTGTGGATCTTAATGATTAGTTGA
The DNA here is from genome assembly GCF_001515605.1 of Sinocyclocheilus anshuiensis. Taxonomy (NCBI): domain Eukaryota; kingdom Metazoa; phylum Chordata; class Actinopteri; order Cypriniformes; family Cyprinidae; genus Sinocyclocheilus; species Sinocyclocheilus anshuiensis. Next base: position 311,973 of record NW_015548273.1, read on the forward strand.
AAGACTTGGAGAGTTGGATAACAGTCTGCTATGGACAAGTTAAGCTCCACAGAGCAGCAAAAGCAAACAATGTTTGGATCAATGAGTGTGAAGTGTAGATTTTTCCCCGGAATTAATCATTCGGGGCCTCTCTGTAAGAGGCCCAAAAAAAACATGGCCATCCGTGTTGTCCTTCAATGTGGTGGAGAGCCCAATTCACGCCGCATAAGCCTGCGCTGACAGCCTTGCTACGCTCTCCACCTGGGTGATTAGGCATCCAGTCTAGCTTTGCGGAATCAATTTCAACACCAGAGAGCTTTCAGAAGGGAAGAAAAAAACTTTACTGGACCAGACCCCTCCAAAACACACCTGCTCTATACAATCAGACACTAATGCCTTGAGGAGGGCCATTGATCTGGCCTGAATGGTTGGATTAACAGGATCAAACAGCATTGGTTCTCAGGGAGCAGTGATTTAGGAGCCTTATCCTGATCTGCTAGTAGTCTGCAGTCAAATGACAACCTCTCCCAGCCTGTCTTGCTCCTAACTTGGCTGGTCTGATGAAGGTTATACAGGACTGTCTCCTGCTTATTAAGACCCCAGGGTGCAAGCTACAGGGAGCACATGTTCCAACCCTCCACAAGTCCTGGCTGGAAAAAGAACTGGGCTGGTCAAACGGGGAACAGAGGGTGCGATTTGAGAGAATGTGGCAGGACTTGCCTCTGCAAAAATGTATCTGTGCTTGTAGGCTGATGCAAGAGGAAAAGAGAGGGAGAAAAATAACTAGTGTGCAATGGACTAGAAGGAAAGGAAAAAATAAAAATGAATGGAACAATAAAGGAAAAGGAAAAGAAAAGAAAAGGTAAGATAAAGATAAAGGAAAAGGAAAAGGAAAAGGAAAAAGAAAAAGAAAAGGACATGGACATGGACAAGGACAATGACTTGGAAAAGGGAAGGGATTTTAATAAAAGGAAAGGGGAAGAAGGAAAAAAGAAAAGGAAAAGCAAAAAAGTAAGGGAAGACTAAAAGAAGACAAATAAACATAGGAAAGAGGACGAAAGAAGAAAAGGTACAGAAAAGAAAGACAAAAAAAGTATGGGAAATGAAAGAGGAAGAGACAAAGGAACAGAAAAATAAAAGGAAAATTAAAACGGTAAATAAAGTAAAAAGAATAGGAAAACAAAATGTAATGAAAATGCATTGGAAGGAAACAGAGAAGGCAAGGCAAGGAAAAGAAAACAAAGGTAAAATACATAAATGCTGTTCTGCAACAAGAACAACTTATAAACAAGTACAAATTATTACAACATTTACATTTGGATACTTTACTAATTTGTATAATTTTTTCAGTTATTTCCAATTGATCTAAGGCATTTCTTCAAGCTAAGGTCAGTTCTTCCAAACAATGTTCCTAGGGGTGGGCGATATGGCAAAAATATCATATCATGATTTTTTTCCGGAAAGTCTAAATGAACTGTATTAGCACAATCAGACGCGAGAGATAACTCACAGTAATCAGGCGCTGTTTGACAGGCTTTTTAGTGTGCGCGTGCTTCAGGTGTACATGTGAATGAAATGTTTAACAGGAAAGGCTTTAAAGCACATGCAAATAATGTACTTTTGTGATTGCGAATAAGTGCAGCGTCCCGTGAGTGTAACTCTACCGCTGAGTTAACATTTAATGTGAATGTACGTCGCGTTGTACAGTACATTGAGACGGAGGCGCCAGAACTGCAACTGATAGAATGTGAGCTGTAGCACGATACTACGATATTTCTTCAAAAGCAGACTGTGGAGACATTTTAATCGTCCACGATCAAAAATCGTTATATTGCACACCCCTAAATGTTCCCTCTAATTTTTGTTTTTGCCAAGCAAAATCTTTCTCTATAGACCAGACATTCCAGCCACCTGAGAAAAAACATCCCTTATCACACTTGTACTATGAAAACATAACTGTGCCATTTTTACCAAGAAATTCTTTAAAAACAAATAAATCTTTAATATTGTGTAATATACTTTAATATAAAACCACTGAATTATTATTTTGTGCAAAGTTGATTGTGTCGCTGAATGTGGATTGCCATCTTCCAGTAACGATAAATGACAACCTCCCCTGTCTTTTCTGTTGAAATCCTAACACGCCCCTCCAGACAACATCTGAGTTCTTGTGGGACAGCCTTTGTCTCTCCAGCACCTATAATTGGCCGATCTATCGTGTAATCCCATCACAACTCAGAGAGATGGCAGATTCCAGCGCTTCACACATGGGTCCAGCTTTAGTGGAGTATCTGCAGGGGATTATGGTATGGATATAATAAAATCATTCAATGCTGCTCTGCCAAAACACCACTGATTTGAGTGGCAGCATGTGTCAGGCGTAACAGTGAATATGTCTGAAAGAGTGAAGGTTTCATAGACTAACACACATCATGTCTTCTGTCGCACACTCTGCTCAGAGGCATGAAGGCCCAGTGCTTCCTGCTGCGAGACTGAATGAATCATGTCACCTCATTAAATATTAAAGCTATACATCCAGCAATATAGAGGATTCAAAATCCATCTCAGCCTACGGTAACTGAAAAATTTTCTGTTGTTGTTGTTGACATGCATTAGCAGAATAGGGAAGCAAGTAAAAAGAGAGAGAAAGTGAAATATTTATTTGGCATGATGTTTCGCAGTATTCAGAGATGTGCTATGAAGACTTGATGCTGGATACGTAGGTCAGAGCGCCCTTCTGAATAATTTGATGCTGGATACGTAGGTCAGAGCGCCCTTCTGAATAATTTTATATAAATGTGTACAAACGAATAAAACCCCACTCAAAATCCATGTACAAATGTACAAAGTTATTTTGTAATGAACAAATGAGAGGCATAACATTTATATGCTGTTGACACATTCCCTATAAATCATATGAATCATAATAACTGACTTCACTTTTAAAACATTACAATGTAAATCCTATGTCAACCTATTAAAAATTCAATACTGGGCGAGCTGCTATAACGGGGAATAAATCTCTTTATGAATGAAACAAATTTGGTTTATTTTATTAAAATATACATATACTGATATCAGGAAAAGTTATTTACAGTTTTTCTCGATTGCTTAAACACATTTCTTGAAACTATACCTCATATTGTCAAAACAGTAAACACAAATCAATAACGTCTCACCCAATTCCTCAAACATCCTATTTTCAGGTCAAAATGAAGCTCTACACTCAAAACCATTCACTCTTGCTGAACCATGTTCAATCTTAAAATTAATACTTTTATTAAAAAGATGCAATAACTTGATTAAGAATGCTAGTAAAGATATTGATAATGCTACAAAATATTTCTAATTCATATAACTGCTGTTCTTCAGAACTTTCCATTCATCAAAAATTATTTCTAAAGGATCATGTGACACTGAAGATTGTAATGGCTGCTGAAAATTCTGATGCATCACAGGAATAAATTACATTTTAAAAATATTAAAATAGAAATTCATTAATAGAAATTATTCAAATATATTACAATTGTAATTATATTCCACAATATTACAGTTTAATTGTATTTTTAATCAAATAAAAGCAACTTTAGTGAGCATAAGAGACTTCTTTCAAAAACTTTTTTTTTTTTAATCTTGCTGACCCCAAACTTTTGAACAGTAATGTATGTTCGCACACTGGAGAAAAAAAAATGTATAAACAATTTTCTCTCAGAAATTGCAAGAAACTGCAAGTAACACATCGAATTAAACATGACATTTTGAAGTAGAAAGACGGAAACTTCTTGTAAAACTTACTCCAATAATCTTTGTTTTATTCACAACTTTAAAAAAAAACATGTTTTACAGTGTAATAAGCAATGGAGAAAGATGAGAAGCATGCAGTTTCTCCATGCATTTCTTTTACATACAGTACATGGACATCATCTAAAACATTTAGGTAATAATTGTTTCATAGTGTTCATAGTGAAAGTCAATGTGGTCCAAAACAACACTGCACCCCACATTCATTGCATGGACAATTCGTTTTTCCAAAACATCTTCTTTTGTGTTCTGCAGAAATCTTACAGTTTTCATTTTTGTGTGAACTGCTCCTTTAAGCATAATCCAAAATCCCATCTACCATTCCCATGTTCCACCGCTCCATTACTGAAGTCACTGACAGTCAATGAAGACCCATAACCACCATGTTTTTTAAGCAGGCAGCATCATAAGTACAACAGCTGTACTCGCCTTTCCAGTCCCCTCTCTTCTTTAACCATCTTTCCTTCCTCGGGGCTCTTCTTCTTACTCGCTCATTCTCTCTCTTTCGCTCTCTGACAAATTCAGCACATGCAGCCAGGCTCATTTTCAGATGCTGTTTGTGTTTGCAAGCTCAAGAGCTGACGGGCCTGATAAGGAGAGGAGACGAGGGCCTTTAAGTTGGGCCTCTTTGGGCACTCTCCCGCTCGCACTCTCAAACAGCCTCTCTGAGCCTGCAGTGTTAGACCTCCGGGGATCATCTGCATGTCGCAGCTAAAGCCGCTCTTGAGGTTTATCGCTCTGTTTACTCTAATCAGTCAGCTCAGCAGCCATTACGAGAAGCACTCCATGCACATCTCAAACACTTTGAGTGGAGGTGAAAGGTTTAATTCAATTATGTGTGTCACTTCTACCAGTGCCGGGGCACACTCACCATTCCCTTCCTTTTTAGTGTCTGTTTTCTCTTCTTTTTTTCAATCAGTCTCCCTCTTTTTCTATCTCTCGCTTTTATGTTCACAGGCCGACGCTCAATCTCACTCTCTCTTTATAGTGACTTTGGAGACATTACCTGCTTTGAGGTCTGAAATACAGATGTGTGGGTGTGATGGAAATGTTGATGGTGTGAAATAGTTTTTGGTGAGGAAAGTGATTTTGACTAAAACAGAGAGAGGGAGAGAGAGACTGACAGGACGTACTTCCTGGGATCTTTAATGAAAGGAAGCCACATTCTGCAAAGCCAGTCCTTGTTTACTAAATCTAAAACCTATTAACGATGTTTTTGGTAACTGAAATAAAGGTGAAATAAAATAAAATATGAAGGAAAAACTTAAACTTGAAAGAAAATTAAATAAAAAAATTAATCAGCTTAATCAGTGTCTCGTTTTTTAGTAAAATGTTCTAAACATCTTTAAAACAAGATGCATTTACTTTAAAATCTTAATTGCATAAGATATTAAAACTTGTTTACAAAGAATAAATCTTGAATTAGGTTTATTTTTCTTACCCCATTGGTGACATCTTGTTTTATGCATTTAAAATGAAGGAAGGTTCATGCTTAAAACAAGAAAAAAACAAAATCACCAGAGGGGTACGAAAAAAAAATAGTGTTAGAATTTAAGTGTAAACAACACAAAAGTACTAATGCAAAACTTCTCAATCAGATATGATTTCAACCACCAAATAAAAAAACAAAAACAGGTGGAAAGTAGGAGCATAGATTAAGTGTTGTTCTCCTCCATCTGTCTTTGCATTTGGGAAAACAGGCAGTAAGAAAAATAAGGAAGTTTGTATTACTACTCTATAGTATTACAGCCTTGGTAAATGACAAAGCTGTTAGCAAAAATCTATAAAATGGCGCACCAACAAACAAAGCACTTCAAGATATTGAGTGCCTTCATCTAAACATGCTTATGAGAGTTCAGGGAAAGTCACCATGGACTAAATTGTTTGCATCACTTCAATCCTCTTTAATCAGATGTCATTTTTTCTTTTCTTTTCTTTCTTTTTTTTGTTACTCTTCTGTGTTTCACAAACTTGACAAAACTTCAATTGTTTTTTCTTATGATAAGAACTTGATACATTGCAGTATTACTTGATGCTTTGATAAAACCAACCTGATCATATGCTGCAAAAATTATGTTATGTAAAAATATCTAAATGAATGAATGAATGAATGATGTATTATTAAATATCTATAAAACCAGAAAAATTGTGTTAGAATAAGAAACTTGAATTGAGTTTTTCTTTATCTAAATTTAAGCTAACATTTATAATTAATTTATAATTATAATATTAACATTATTGTATTAAATGACAAAGAAAAATATATTTGTCAATGGGTAGGAAAAATTAATATATGAGTCCCAATATCACATCACATTATTTTTTTTTTTTTCTATTTTGTACTTTAACAACGCTTAGATGTGTTTACTGGAAAACAAGGCATAAATACTGACATTTTTTTCTTAAAATATTTCAGGGCACATAAAGTCCCATGCAGACACTTCTACACAAGATTAAGTGAGTAAAATCAGCAAACAGTGCCGTGTTGTGGGTTGCAAACTTTAAATACAACTGTGGAGAATAAGCTAATGTAAGACAGTGCCACGTGGCTGGGCTGCCATGGCAGGCTATTAATCCTTCACATTGACTACAGGATGAGGCTCAGATCATCTCCCTGAGTGATTGTAATCTTAAATGTCCTCCAGCCCCCCGGTGCCTCCCTTTGATCGTGGGACAAAGAGTCAGCTTCTGGGAGCGCAGAAATAAAAATGAGGCACATAGCAATATACAGTTGCCCAAGGCAACCAGTGCACTTTGAAGGCGATTGCTAAATTTGTGCCTCTTGCCTGGTCTGATGGAAAGAGAGAGAGAGAAAAGAGGGGGATAAGAACGAGAGAGTTGAAAGTGCGAGAGGGAGGGAAAAGTAGTGCAAAAGAGAGCGATAGAGAGGATAAATCCCACAATAAAGTCTCCCAGACAAATAGCCAGCCTGATGGAAGGGGGCAAAATGGACCCTACCTTTCCATGACCTTTGCTGACCCTGACTCAAACACAACACCTTCAACCCTGGTACTTCCTGGCAATGCCATCATACATCAAGCATATCGCAATAGACAAATCTACCGTCACCCTTCGCTATCAAATGGAGACGAAACCCAGAGGTGAAAAATGGATCTTTCAAGATGCAGCCTCTGTAACCCATCTCCAAATCAGTCTTAGTAGGTCGTGCGAAGATCTGCAGATGCCTCCACCTGATCCAGGATCAGACAGATTGGCAACTGCAGCATCTCTGACAAGCCCCATAATCCATCAGGCCTTGTTACACCACCTGAATTAATCAAAACAAGTTGAAAATGAGAGATCGGTGCAGCAGTGTTAGAAGCAGTCGCTGAGCATTTGTCAGTCTCCCATTTAATAAATGGCATCCTTTGTTTATTCTTGGAAATAGATTGAATTACATTGTCACTGTTTGAGATGGATGCTCGGTGCTGTAAAGCCAATTGATAACTCTGTTCTTCCACAGGCTGCCAGAAATGCTAAATCAATTTACTGCGAACGCTGCCGCATCAAAACAAAAATAATCAGGAGCCTCTGCCAGCCTGTTCAGCTCCAGACTCTGTGTTGGTGTCACGCATCAAAATCTGTAAAATCATTTTCCTGTTCATTTTCAATATTGATTTGTTCCCAGAATTTGTTTTAAAATTGTGGCGGTGCTGATTTGGTACATTGATTAGGAAAACAACAAAATAAAATTAAAATAAAATAAAAAACGTCAGGACGGACACCATATTAACGGTATTGCCGTAATGCCGTGAGGAACATACTTTAAAAATATACTGATAAAAATACATTTTCTGTAAAATATTATTATTAAAAAAAACTTTGTAAAAATGATTTCAAAAACGTATTTACTGATAAATGTAAAGTGAGAGCCGTACAAGACCATAAATATGCATGTACAGTAAAATATTGTTTTAAATTTTACACTGTAAAAAAATTATTATGGCAATTAGTTATCGCAACTTAAAATTTAGCATTAGAATGACTGATATTTAACTTCTGATAACTCAAATATTAAAGTTGTCAGTTAAGTGAACTCAACCTAATATTGTCATCCTGTAATACTGTAATAATTTCATCTCTATTTTCTTAGACTACACTCTTAAAAATAAAGGTGCTTCAAAAGGTTCTTCACAGCGATGCCATAGAAGAACCATTTTTGGTTCCACAAAGAACCATTCAGTCAAAAGTTATTTAAAGAACCATCTCTTTCTTACCTTTTTGTAATCTGAAGAAACTTCTTTCGCCACAAAGAACCTTTTGTCAAACAGAAAGGTTCTTCAGATATTAAAGGTTCTTTATGGAACCATTTAGACAAAAAGGTTCTTCTATGGCATCGTGAAGCACCTTTATTTTTAAGAGTGTAGATGTCTAGCAAACAGCTGTCATATTTGTTAACAATGAATTACTTGTAAATACAAATGAAGTTTCAAAAAAAAGTTCTTAAGAATTTATGCCTTAATCTTTTTTGTCCATTGAAAACATTTCAGAAAGACATTTAATGTTTCACTGACTTCATATGAAGGTACAAACTGTACAGCCTACTAAATGGACTACACTACCATCTCACACATTCTTCATTTTCATTCATTAAATATGATGTCAAGCCTCAATAAGGTCCATACAGCAGATATTTATAAGCACTAACGGAAACACTTTAGTATAGGGACCAATTCTTACTATTAACTAGTTGCTTATAAGCATGCATTTTATTAACATATTGGTTATTTATTAGTAATTATAAAGCACATATTCTGCATGACCATATTCATCCCTAATCCTACTCAATACCTAAACTTAACAACTACCTTACTAAGCAGTAATTAGGAGCTTACTGAGGCAATAGTCAGTTAATATTAAATTAATAGCGAGAAATGGACCTTAAAATAAAGTGTGACCACACTAATTAATAGAGAAATAAACTCATCTTACTATAACAGCAGAAAGAGCCTATGTCATATTAACTATCTATTCATAAAAACAAGAACTTAAATGCCTCAATCATCAAATGCTTATTAAATGAACTGGTTCATTAGAACCCAATGAGACAATAGGCAAACATTAACAGGACACGTCAGCATGTTTCAGCAGGGACTATGTGAATTCTTATAATAGAAAAATAGGCTAAGGTGTCAAGTTGTATTTTCATCCCAGTATTTGCTTAAAAAATGTAACCCAACAACATTTCTCTGTATTGCACAGAGCGGCCAGACATGCAATGGTTGATGATCTGTGCAAACCCATAATAGTAGAGCTGTCCTCTTGGCAGTTCTAAAATGGGCTGCGTGTGTTTGTGTGGAACGTTGTGACAAACCGTTACAAAAATATTTCAGCTGTCAGCGGATGAGATGCTTTGCCTCCGAGTTGCCGTGTGTGTGTTTGTGAGTTTGTGCCCAAGCTCTTGGTTTGTTATTTACTTAGTAACCCCATAGTTCACCCTCCTCAGTCTCTCTAGCATCCTGCTTGGTTTAAGATGGTTTAAGCACAGGTGGACTGAAGGAAAAAAAAAAAAAAAAAAAGCTCTGAAGATATTGAAAGGGACTTTCTTTTCTTGCTGGAGGTCTCTGCAGTCTGTACACCACACAGAAAATGTCGAGACCAAAGTATAAGAAAGCACATTACCAGGAAAGGTCAAAGACACAACTGGAGACATTCTAAGTCCTAAGACTAAAACTACACCAGTTGCCATAGAAAATAGCCCAAAATGGCTCTAAAAACAAGTACAAGTGAACAAAGACAGAAACATGCACAATTTCATATGCAGGTGTGCTCAGTCTGAAACAGAGCTGAGCTGCGTAATTTCTGCAGGACTAGCATCACCGAATGGAACTGCTAAAACAATGACAGTTTTCAAAATAGGTTTCCTGAACACTCCCCTTGTATGCCATTGGCCGGCCAACCAGGTAGTCCCGCCCCCAAACTAATGTCAATGGCAGTGTTGCTGTGTGTAAGTATATGTATGTATGTATGTGTATATATATGTATATGTGTGTATGTATATATGTATGCATGTATGTGTGTGTGTATATATACACTAAATAAATAAACTTTTTGATGTGCCAGACCACAAAATATGATGATCCACTTGCATGGGATTGCCTTCCTAAAATCTAAAGATATTTCTATGTTGTCTTGTACTGTGTGAAAAACAAACAGGGGCTAACAAGGCCATGCTAACAAGCAAACACCTTGAGTCCAGCAATAAAGTCAAGTCAAGTCAAGTCTGCTTTATTGTCAATTCTTCCACATGTACAGCACATACACACAGAGAATTGTTGAATGCTGAACTGAAGTCTATGAACAGCATTCTGACGTATGAGTCTTTTTTGTCCAGGTGTGTGAGTGCTGAGTGGAGGGTAGTGGCGATGGCGTCATCGGTCGAGCGGTTGGACCGATATGCAAACTGGAAGGGGTCCAGGGAGTGGGGGAGGGCAGACTTGATGTGGTGCATGACTAGCCGTTCAAAGCACTTCATGAGGATGGGGGTAAGTGCAACTGGACGGTAGTCATTGAAGCAGGATGGAGACGACTTCTTCGGGACTGGAATGATGGTGGTGGCTTTGAAGCATGTGGGGACAACAGCCTGGCTTAGCGAGATGTTGAATCTCTTTTAATAAAGAGATTAAAACGAAAAATCAGAGCATCATCTCAATGACAACAGTTATGGTTACAGAAAAAAAAAGCCCATGAGATGTCATGAATGGTCAGTGTTAAGCTGCGTTCACACTAGCAGCGACTTTGTCACTGCATGTCGCCAGGGGCTGGCAATGAGGTTGCTAGTGGGCCTTCTCACTACTGGTTGCCTTGACAGCGAATCAGGTTTCTTGCTGCTAAATACAAACATTTTGGAGGCAAAAGACTAAATATAATATAAATATGAATTAAATCTGTACATACAAAAAAAAATGAATGAGAAACAGAGCCTACTTTTTTCTGTTGTGTATGTTTATCTACAGCTGAGAGGAGAACGATCACATGAGCTCTGCCATCTTCTTTTCTATTGGCTGTCGCTCCCGAAAGTCGCTCTTCATTTGCATAAAGTTGAAGAATTCTGAACTTTGTCGTGTCGCTGGACACGCCCATCCGTCGCCAATAGCCGCTGTTGCTCATGTCGCCGGAATTCGCCAGCTCTCCATTGAAATGAATGGGATCGTGTCACTTTGTCGCTTGTAGTGTGAACGGGGCTTTACACATTCATGCTTGTTGCACAACAGTGACTCATGCCTGATCTAGTTTGTGCGCATAAGAAAATTAGCCATTTAAAATCAGTGTCAGACATTAGTTGACATAATGTCATAAACTATAATGTCAATGACATTATAGTTTGTGTTTGTTTAGTGTTTTGTTTGTGTCTTTGTGTGTGTGTTTTCAAATTTACCTAAAAAGATGGATATAAATTGCTTTAAATCTAACAATACTTTTATTTAGCAAGGATTAGGGTTGGCGAAATGGCCAAAAAAAATAATATCTTGGTATTTTTGGGCTGAATTGCGATATATGGTATATATCTCAGTATTTTCAAAATTTTTCTATTTGGATTAATATATATACAGTGGGTACGGAAAGTATTCAGACCCCCTTAAATTTTTCACTCTTTGTTATATTGCAGCCATTTGCTAAAATCATTTAAGTTATTTTTTTTTCCTCATTAATGTACACACAGCACCCCATATTGACAGAAAAACACAGAATTGTTGACATTTTTGCAGATTTATTAAAAAAGAAAAACTGAAATATCACATGGTCCTAAGTATTCAGACCCTTTGCTGTGACACTCATATATTTAACTCAGGTGCTGTCCATTTCTTCTGATCATCCTTGAGATGGTTCTACACCTTCATTTGAGTCCAGCTGTGTTTGATTATACTGATTGGACTTGATTAGGAAAGCCACACACCTGTCTATATAAGACCTTACAGCTCACAGTGCATGTCAGAGCAAATGAGAATCATGAGGTCAAAGGAACTGCCTGAAGAGCTCAGAGACAGAATTGTGGCAAGGCACAGATAATACTTTCCGTACCCACTGTATATATATATATATTATTTTTTTTAATTTTATTTTATTATTTTTTTTTACATCCTGCACAATGTTGTCTAATGAGACAATGTTTACATTAAAGGCAATGAAAACAAATATATTGAAAGTAACCATGTAGACTATATATTATGTGCAAAAAAGGGGCTAAAATCACATTACATTCTAACATTGTAACATTACAATCTGCTTTTTAAAAACAAAATCAATGCTTTTTAAAACAGAAGTTAAATTCACTAAACTAAAAATAAAGAAATGAAATAAAAAACAAAAGCACATATTAAGTATATTTTGATTACCCCATTACAATAGCCACTTTACAGTTACTGCTATAATAAAATACACTTACTTGCAGGTTTAAACTTGTCCAACTACAAATATTTTAGCAAAATGTATATTTTAGTCTTTAGAATTACTGCGATGTTATTGTGTTGCACCCCATCTGTTTGGCACATTCGTTCACTGAAGTCTGTGAAGTTTAGTGGAGAATCGCACACAGAAGGCTCATGCGCTCCTGACAGCAAAATGGAAATATTTCCATGACTTTCTAACATTTACAGATGGAGAATATAACAGTGAAATGTAAGTTATGCACTGAGGAAAACAGCACTTCTCAAACTCAGCAGCACATGAGTCTGCCTGAGCATCTGTCGGGGTGAGCAGCTTTAAACTACATGTGTTAACAAGCAGTAATTTTAAAGCCCTTAATATAAAGCATGCCTCATGCTTTGGACAAAAAAGGATTATACAATTTTCCTCGCAGCAGCTCACTCTGTGTCCTCCGCTATTATTCAGATACGCTCGTATATCGATATAGGAGGTATTGCCTCATACCATATAATTTATAAAAAATCTATCGATATATATTACAAACGTCTCGGTTACGAATGGTAACCCTCGTTCCCTGAAGGAGGGAATGGAGACGTCACGTCGGTGACCGATGAATTGGGATATCGCTTCGATAGACAAATGTACTTCGAGTGTAAACTAAACGAGCCAATGCACATTGGCATGCAATTATTGCATCCAGCTGCCGCTGATCACAGCATGAGTATAATAAGGCAGCAGGTGCAATGCATACCAGGTTTTCGCTGAGGAAACCAATCAGCGGTGGTACAGCAACCGTGGCGACGGGACGTGACGTCTCCATTCCCTCCTTCAGGGAACGAGGGTTACCATACCCGGCCACTCAGCGGTGGTACAGCAACGACCCTAGTCGGTCACTCCGAGTCACGTCGGTGACCGACGAATTGGGATCCCTTCCAGTGCCCAGTGCCCTGTGTGAGCCGCCTGCACCCCTATCGGGTGTAGGCCGGGGCTCGGGACAAGTAATTCCACTCACCAATTTTCAAAGCACTACCTTACTGAGTGAGATTGGATAACACTGGGAAAATGTACCCGCTCCACTTGGAACAGGGACGCTGCGGAAGCCCCATCCTTCCCGAAGGAGTTTTCAGAAGCAAATACACATATAGCATCCGTTCAGGTGTATAAAGCTTTGCTTTATAGCTTATGTATATAAATAATTTTGGATGTATTGTTCCTTCTTTTTTGTAATTTTATGGTATATTTTTTTCTTTTTCCCTTTTTCTTTATTAGTATTGTTATTATTACTTTTATTGTTAACATTGTTATTACTATTATTAGTATTGTTATTGGTTTTATTTTATTAATTTACAATAATTTTTATTTATTTTTTTGCTTTCTGAAAAGCCTCCCGTGGACTGGTGTTGAAAATTAGCATGTGTGCTAAAACACTTAAGCAAGTGCATATGGTTTGTCCAATGTAACTGTGATGTCCATGTTAAATAAAATTTTTATAATGATAATAATAAACTCTCCGCGCCCTCCTGGGACCCAGAGATAAAGGAAACTGTTCTTTTGCTGAGAATTTGGGTACCGTTGGCCGTGAGGCCAACGGCGGGAAAAAATGAAACTATAGATTCTCCACCCCGCCCTCCTCCGGGGGAGGTAGTGGTGCATTCACCATCTCCCGAAGAGCAGATCCTTCCATCTCTGGATCGCCTGTCTCAGGGCCGCTTGCTTCTCCACTTGCCGCCAGCTTTGACTGGGCCTGGACAGGCGGTGCAGCCCGCCCACGCCCGGCTCCATGACGCCGCTTTGCTGAAGGCTGCTGCGGATCTGGCGCGGGAGCGGGGGCGGACGCGGGGGCCCACCCTCGGTGACGAGCAGGCTGGGGCACTGCAGCTGGTGGACGGGGGGAGGCAGCAGCTGCCCACTGGGGCAGGATGTGTCGGATCGCCTCAGTCTGCTTCTGGGCAGCCGAGAACTGCTGGGCAAAGCTCTCGACTGCGTCGCCGAAGAGGCCGGTCTGGGGCTCTTTCAGAACTTCCGGATCGTGACCACCCTTGTGCAGTTCCTTCAGTGCCTTAGCCTGGTGCATCTGCAGTAACGCCATAGCGTGTAAGGCGGAAGCAGCTTCCCCGCAAGCCAGACGAAGAAAGGCACCGGGGTGGGGCGCTGAGAACCAGTGCGAGCTACCCCGAGAAACCAATCATCCAGCCTAGAGGGCTCGGGACGCGGTGGAGGTTTCCACTCGAGCCCTACCCCCTCGGCGGCCCGGGAAAGCATAGCTGCCATCTCCAGATCCAGAACGAGCCCCAGATCACGGCAGCGGCAACGGGACTCCGCCCCCTTGCAAGTAGCGGAGCCTGGTTCGCAGCTCCGAGATGGTAATGTTCCTGCAATGAGAACATGACTCATCCACAAAGGCCACCTCAGCGTGCTTGATGCCCAGACACGTGAGGCAGCGATCGTGACCATTACCCGGTGCCAGGTAACGACCGCACCCAGAAACGCACGGGTGAAACGGCATCCTTATAAGGACGATCTGTCGTCTTTATAAAGACGCACCCGTGTAGCTCTTTTAGAGAAATTTGCTCTTTTTTAGGAAATGCTCTTTTAGTGCTGAGGCGCACAGGGGAGATGGCCGCTTTGCAACACGACAGGGGGTAGTGCAGCCTGAAGTGCGCAACCCACTCGACACTGGAACGACCACCGCTGAAGCGCCGTCCCGCCAACACAGAAAGCTTCCGAGAGCGTGCTGAACTCGTAGTTCTCGAAATAAACA
>NW_015548273.1:327114-329717 GCF_001515605.1 Sinocyclocheilus anshuiensis
CCGGCAGTAAAAGGTGCCGTCCATGACCTGGTGAGCTCGTCATGCACTTCCGGGAAGAAAGGCACCGGGGCGGGGAGCTGAGAACCAGCGCGAGCTACCCCGAGAAACCAATCATCCAGCCTCGAGGGCTCGGGACGCGGTGGAGGTTTCCACTCGAGCCCTACCCCCTCGGCAGCCTGGGAAAGCATAGCTGCCATCTCCGGATCCGACTCAGGCCTCGCCACCGTCACGGAGGGCGGCAGCGGGGCCGAGTCGTCATCGGACAGCTCTCCCTCCGATGCTGAGATTGACATCTGGTCGGGGGGAGGTCCACTGGATACCGCTGGTACGCTCTTTAAAGAGTGCCTAGTGCGTTCCGTGGGTCGCTCCACTGGGTCGGATGTGCAAGAGGAGTGATGGTCCCCAGAGGGTTGGTTCCATCACTGTAACCCTCAAACCGCCCGCGCTACTGCTGGAAGTGGTTCTTGTCTGAACGAGCCCCAGATCGCGGCAGCGGCAATGGGACTCCGCCCCCTTGCGAGTAGCGGAGCCTGGTTCGCAGCTCCGAGATGGTCATCTTCCCGCAATGAGAACATGACACATCCACGAATGCCACCTCAGCGTGCTTAATGCCTAGACACATGAGGCGATCGTGACCATCATCCGACACCAGGTAAAGACCACATCCAGAAACGCACAGGTGATACGTTGTCTGTAGCAAGACACAACGTCGAGTTTGCTAGACGCAACGTCGTCTTTACAAAGACGCAACATCGAGTTTACCAGACGGAACGTCGTTTGTAAAAAGACGCACCAGTGAATGCTCTTTTAGGGAAAAAGCTCTTTCTGCGTGCTGAAACACACAGGGGAGATGGCCGCCTGCAACACGAACAGGGGGTAGTGCAGCCTGATGTGTGCAACCCACCCGCTCGTGACCATCACCCGGTGCCAGGTAACGACCGCACCCAGAAACGCACGGGTGAAACGGCATCCTTATAAGGACGATCCGTCGTCTTTATAAAGACGCACCCGTGTAGCTCTTTTAGAGAAATTTGCTCTTTAGGAAATGCTCTTTTAGTGCTGAGGCGCACAGGGGAGATGGCCGCTTGCAACACGACAGGGGTAGTGCAGCCTGAAGTGCGCAACCCACTCGACACTGGAACGACCACCGCTGAAGCGACACCGCTGTGTCGTCAACACAAGAAGCTTCCGAGAGCGTGCTGAACTCGTAGTTCTCAAACAGACACAGTTGAGCAGAACGACGTTGTCGCTCGGCTCCGAAGCGAAAAGCTGGTATGCATTGCACCTGCTGCCTTATTATACTCACGCTGTGATCAGCGGCAGCTGGATGCAATAATTGCATGCCAATGTGCATTGGCTCGTTTAGTTTACACTCGAAGTAGATTGGTCTATCGAAGCGATACCCCAATTCATCAGTCACCGATGTGACTCGGAGTGACCGACTGAAAGGGAACTCGATATACCGCCAGCCCTAGCAAGGATGATATTCAATAGATCAAGTTACAGGAAAGACATTTATAATGTTATAAAATATTTTTATGTCAAAAAGTGCTGTTCTTCTGAATTTTCTATTCATCAAAGGATCCTGAAAAAAGTGCATCATGGTTTCCACAAAACTATTTAACTATTTTCAATATTCATAAAATAAGAAATATTTCTTGAGGAACAAATCAGAATATTATAATGACTGCTGAAAATTCAGCTTTGCATCACAGGAATAAGTTACATTTTGCATTTATTAAAATAGAAAACAGTTCTTTTAAATTGTAAAAAATGTTCACAATATTACAGGTATTTTTGATCAAATTAATGCAGCCTTGACGAGCATGAGAGACGTGTCAAAAATATTAAAAGAAATCTTACAAATCCTGAAGGTTTAGTGTAAGTAACTCTTCACAACACACAAACAGGCACTAAGCATGAAAAATATATATATTAAAATCAATTCATAATTGTTTTTAATAGAGTTTGTCAGGATGTTCCTAAGCAAATAACTAATAGCTAATTCAAATAAAAACACAGAACTTTTGTATAAAAAAATTGTCAATTTTAAATGCAATTAAGTATTTTTAATACTTTCCATTATTACACAGGTTATAAATATAGCCAATATTTCCGACATATGGGATTTATTTTTCCACTGAGCTTGTTGCAATGCATTACAGGATTGCTTTTTCAGTAAAAGATAGATATGATGCAGCATAATTACAACGCCTCTGTGCTATGTTTGGAACAGACATTGTGGGCATTTAAGTCAGCCCTTTTGCGTCTGTTGCTTTAAATGTCTTTTTCAAGCCACTTTCCCCTAAAGTGTTTCTCCTGCGTGGCTGAACGCCCCTTTCTGGCTCTCTGCACAGTCCATCAGTCCTATGTCTCATTTCCTTTACCCCCAATTTAAAACAATTGACCGTCATCTGCTCATCCCAATTCTTCACCTAAGAGGAGTGTGTCTCCATCACAGCCCCCACAGGGGATTATGGGATAAAGCGGCAGATCACGAAACAGACAAAGTTCACGCCTACTGCTCCAAGCGAAGTTTCTCTGACAGCTCTGTCTGACAGCATGGGAACGCTGATAAGCACTGATGAAAAGAGTGTATGTCT
>NW_015548273.1:329978-331181 GCF_001515605.1 Sinocyclocheilus anshuiensis
GATATAAGCAGTGCTTTGGCACTAAAAGTGTGTTTCAACCAGCTACCTCAGTGTTTTCAGATGATTCCAAGCTGAACGATCAAATGATCTGCGAGCTGAATGGCTGACTTACATGCAAAATTAAAAAGACCTAAATAAATTAATTCCAATAGAAGCAAAGCACCAACATCAAATTAATTGACTGCTTAATCAACTCACAACTGTAAATTAACTGTCTGTGTTTCTTTTGTTTCACTTAAATAAAATGAAACCGTGCCTTCTTACTTTTTCAGCAGCCTTGGTTCTGGCTGTATTTTTCCCATAGGGATTTAAAAAAAAAAAAATAAGTCTTTGTTAAAGCGTTATAAGCCATGAACTAAATCAACCAGCTACAAGGTAAAGCAAAACATTACAAACTTTGATTTGAAGCAAAAATTGGTTTGATGGGGGGCGGGGGGGAGCCCATCCTCGCAAGCCGCGACTCACCATGATTCTTAACTTGTCGCGATAGGCTACATGAGAGGACTCTCCTTTCATTATTTTCCTGCTTTAACAAGTTGACTAAATAATGAAAATTTGTTGTATTTTTTAATAAACCCGCGAATAAAAATGTGGTGGACTGAGTCACTGCTGGCTGAATTGGACAGGCGATTTTCACATGAAGCGTTGGCCTCCAGTGTGCCGTGTGACGCAATATTCAGTTGTGGGAAAAACGGCACCAGTCCTCTACTAAGCGTGTAAGCAAGCCTTAAGATTCACCCTCAGCTTGTGACAGCTGAAATGGATCTTGTGAAATGTGCGATCGCATCGCCGATCACTCTTGAGAAACTTATGAAGTAGGCTACGGAAGGATAAATATCCAAACTTTTTCAGACTTAAAAATTTAGGCCCATAGCCCGGCCCTGGCCCGACAGCTTATCAGAATTACCGGCCCGAAAAAGGGCAGAAAAAAATAGAAATACACATCTAAATTAAATGACTGAACAAAAAAAATGAATAAAAGAAGTAATGTAAATATGCTTCAAAGACTGGGGGGAAAATCTGTCAGTGACTTACTGACGTGCACGAAAACCAATGTATTGGACCCGGAAATAACGTCTCTATATAGATATAATATACTATAATATATATTTTTATATAAAGTATATTATAGGCTATATTATTATGTAAAGTATAATATTATACATATAATATAATATAATATAATATAATATAATTAATATA